>NW_007726764.1:504523-573409 GCF_000696425.1 Galeopterus variegatus
AATTTTTAAAAATTTCAATCTTTTGGGCCGGCCCAGTGGCGCACTGGATAGTGCGCTGCTTGGGAAGCGCGGCGGCGCTCCCGCCCGAGGGTTCGGATCCCGCATACAGACCGGTTCCCGCTCACTGGCTGAGTGAGGCGCGGGAGCAACACCGAGGGTTGCAATCCCGTTGCGGGTCCCCGGTCTGGTACGGGGGCAACACTGAGGGTTGCGATCCGTTGCCGGTCACGAGAAAAAGACAAAAAGGAAAAAAAAATGATTAAAATAGGGCCGGCCCGGTGGCACACTGCTACAGTGCGCTGCTTGGGAAGCGCGGCGGCGCTCCCGCCCGAGGGTTCGGATCCCGCATACAGACCGGTTCCCGCTCACTGGCTGAGTGAGGCGCGGGAGCAACACCGAGGGTTGCAATCCCGTTGCCGGTCCCCGGTCTGGTACGGGGGCAACACTGAGGGTTGCGATCCATTGCTGGACACGGAAAAAAGACAAAAAGACAAAAAAAAAAAAAAAAAAATTTTTTTTAAATGACTAAAAGGGAAAAATATACATCCATCTTTAGCTTCTTATTATCCAAATTCTTTGTTTCAAAACTTACTTTCTTTAGAAAAACAAAATCAGCCCAATTAATACCTCCAAAATGAACATTCCTTTAGTATGCACAGATTTTGTAAGGCAGCAGTTAAGAGATGAGACTGGTAAAAGAGCCGTGGTTATGGAGTTAAAGTACTGGCTCTACCACTTGGTACCAGGGTGAACCCAGGTAGGTTCTAAGCCTCAGCTTCATCATCTATGAAATGAGGATACAAAGTTGTGGAGGTTTAGATTAAAAAAAATCCTGTAAAGTGCCTAAAACATATTAAGTGTTCAATAACTAACTGTTAACCTGTATAACCTACCATGATGCCTCTAAAAAACTCTTGACTTGATTAATTTTAATTTTTGCAAAACTTTTTCCTAAAAAGCAAACTTGCTCTAATAGACTTTCAAACTTTAAAACTAACATCTACAGTAAGAAATTGTGACACAGTACATATATACATGTGTTGGTAATTTGTATTCTGATATTTTCCATTCAGTTCTCTTTATTCTCAAAACTGTTTAATGAACCACCAAAGTAGTGACAATCCAGTTTGAAAAACATTGAGGTAATATAATAAAAAATTGTAGCTATATAAAAATTTAGTTCATGCACAATTTTAAGGGATGCAATTCAAATGTATGTGGCATTTTAAAGTATTTGTTTATTTAAACTATGTTGATTAAAATCTATGCTAGATCATAAACCCTTGAATCAGAGATCCTTTACAAATTATGTATCTCCTTGACAAATTCTTACATAGTACTTAATGTGAGAATTTCATAATGCTTGTTTTGAATTCAGAAATTAAATCAGTTGCTGATTTTGATATGAATTTTAAAATATTCTGTGTAACAGTGTTCTAAAATAAGATTTCTGATACTCTCATCTTTATATAAAATTTTCCTACTAAATGAGAGAAGAAAATACCAAACTTTAATAAATGGTCTGTTATCAACTATTTAAAGAAGTAGCTTCTCATTTATATTATAATTGGCTATAAACTTTAGAGATTAGTCTCTGATTAATTTTAATAGGCTATCATTGTTGGATAGACATTGATTTTTATCATACACATATTAATACACTTAATATAATTTTCATATATTGAAAACTTTCAGTTTGGATTATGTAGATAAATGTTCAACAAATCTGGAAATTCAAAAGTAAAGCAATTTATCCATAATAATAATTATAATGAAATTATGTTTATATATAGGACTCCTAATATTTTAAGCATTCACTTTAGAAAGATGATTGTACAGGATTACTCAAACTGAATCTTAAACTTATAAACGTTCTAGCTAAATAAAGGGAGAAATAAAAAGTTGATAACATAGTGTTTATTTGGTGGAGACATTAGGATTAATCAAGCACTGGGTACTTGAAGAATGGTACTATTTCATGAAAAATAAGGGTTAAAAGAATTTTCTTGCTGTGAAGTGGATAAGCACTGAAAGCCATGTACTTATAAAATTCAGAAATACTTTTACTTTTAATCAAAGTGTACTTAGTGAGTGGTTCTAACAAGGAAATCTTATACAGTGCTGTAATTCATAAATTTGCTAATCTCTCTTCCATGCTGAGTTCTGTAGTCCTTCTCCACTGTACATTTGCATTTACCCACAAAATCAATGTTATTACCATTAATCTTGTTTGACAATAACTTCATTTGAAATTAAATAACTACTTATAATTTTTATTTTGACTTGTGCTCTATGAAACAAAAAGTACTGCCATTTTTATTAAATTCATAATCAAAAAACACTTCATCCAATATTTCTTGATCTTAAAATGTGGCTTTTAAATAGAATGAAAAAAATTTATATACATTTTAATATATAATATTTATAGAGAGATATATAAATGTATAGAGAGAATTAGCTCAATTTACATTTGAAACTATGATTTCCTAATCTACTCATTAAAAAAAAGAGAAAAAAGGAAATAACCATCTGCCATTTTCCATGCTAACTGACCAAGTATTACTTAAGCAAGATTTTATTTAAAGGTCTACTTGAATTTATATTCATGTTACAAACATGACATACATTTTTCAAATGCTAAATTAAAACAATAACTATTTGATTTTTTTAAAAAAGCAAAATGGCACAAATATTAAACTCATTTAATAAATGAAAAATACAGCAAAACCCCAATAAATTATTCAACTCTAAGCTAAGACATACTATATCAAGGTTGTGAATCTATAATGTTTATATATAAACCCTGAAAATAGTTATCATACTAGTAGCATGTAAAAAAAAGAATTATAACTACATATCTAATAACAATGGTTTAAGAAAGAGGATCTTATATTACCTATCGTGTCAGCTTTGCTAAATCTTCGAGTTACAACATTGTTCATGTTTCCATTTTCACACAGCTTCAATTCTGTGAGATATACTTCTACTTTGCAGTGCTTTACAAACATACCCTGTTCGACCACCTAAAAAAATGAAACCAAACAAATCAATGTCAGCCATATCAATATATTTCACTTTCTCTAATAGCAATATCTTTCTCTAAAAAAAGCTTTAGGAAAAACTTTAGATTTCTAATGAAAAACAATAACTATTAAAACCTATCAATATAAAACAAAGATATGAGATAGTTAAAAACTAAAACACAAGAAACATTTTTGGAAATTTTAATGTTTAACAGAATGTGATAATCACGATTTGAAACATTAAGTGACAGTTTGGAAAGGCATTCTACTGAGCTAGGAAGACACTGGTACACGATAAATAATGAATACATTCAGTATTTATGATGAGAAAGTTTACTTAAAATGACTGTGTGTGTGTGTGTGTGTGTGTATATTTTTTCTTTTTCCATATATGTATACACATAGCTCTGATTAAAAATACAGACATACTTCTAGCTTTTAGTAGTAATCACAAGCAAAAAACCTTTAAAAAGTTAATTTTCATACAATTTCACCTAAGAATGGCTATATTACCACTCTGTATATTAAAATAAGTCTGTAAAAATGATAACTCCAAATTACTGCTGCCAAAATATTCAGCTGTGGCTCCGTAAAATGATATGTTAGTTTTATCCTAAAATGACTTTGTTTGACCTTTAAATGTACACTTAGTAATTCTATGCAACAAACAAAAAAAGCTGTTAAACATGCAAGCAATAACCATGCAAGGAGAAAATATGTACATATTAGAGTCACCTTTTAAGTAAGTATATTTCCTTTTGAACTTCTAAAGGTTAACTGTAGGATTTCAGTCATGAATACTGTTTCTGAAAATAGTAATCAGCTTGATATGTGATACATTAGACAAATACGGCAAAAGGGAGGCTCCAAATAACTGTTAGATGTACTCACAAGCTTACCTCAATTCAGTAAGGGACTTACGAACTTGTCTTTCACTTGCGGGGAAAATTGTTTCAGCTCAAAAAATTCAAATGCAATTTATCTAATATTTACTACCTAATCCAACATGAATTTTTACGATACTTTGTTATATATATTCTCTTAATCATGCTTATTAAAAATTTCTAAAACAGGTAACAGCCTGTGCTTCTCCTTCTATTAATAAACATTTCATTTTATAAAACTAATATATAAATTATAACTCTTGATTAACAAAATTTGTGTTAAACCTCTTATGCTGATTTACTTTGAGGTTAAGAATGTAGCAACATATTTAACTTTATAAGACCACTTGTATTTATATTTAAGTAGAAAACTAGGCATCAAATATTCTTATTAATCAGAAATTTCTGCTCTGGGACTCAATATCTGAGTCCTAAAATAGTAGTACATTACGGTAGTCACTAATCATTAGTAGTAGCAACATATTTAACTTTATAAGACCACTTGTACTTATATTTAAGTAGAAAACTAGGCATCAAATATTCTTATTAATCAGAAATTTCTGCTCTGGGACTCAATATCTGAGTCCTAAAATAGTAGTACATTACGGTAGTCACTAATCATTAGTAGGATGCTAAAACTGAGATAAACTGCAGGCCTCATTTTTTATGGGGTGAAAAAAAGGCAAATGGAATGACCAACCACAGAGCAGGCAAAGCGATAAGTAGTACAAAATAACAAAAATAAGAAAATCCCTCATTATGATTTGTATTGAGGTACATATTTTTAAAATAAGGAGTTTTTTAAACATGAGAATAAATTTTCATAATACTAATAAATATTTTCTTGGAAAAAGCATGGTAATTTAACTGTCAGAAAACAAAACAACAAACTTATTTCAAAATCCACACTATTGGGATTCAGAGTTTTTCTCATTATTTTTTTCTGTTCTCCAACAACACCTTACACGTTGCTAAAATCTTCATCACTACTTAGAATACTACTACTATATTTATTTTACTACTTCTAAAGGCAGTGTATTAACAAACTTCCCTTTTTAAAAAACAAGGAGTTTGTTCTCAAACTTTTTTTATTTGATAGGATTACACTGTGTATATTACTAACACTGGAAATCAACAGCACCATAGCAGAGAAAAATAATTAGCATGGTTGTGAATTAGTGTTTTTATGGTCATATGTAGATTATTTGTATATATAAAGTTTCCTATCTTCATTAAAAATGTCTGCATTAAAAATAACCACTGAATAATGATGATTATAAAGACTGTGTAACAGGAAAAAACAAGCTTATAAAAAAACAAGGTACAAAGTAATATTTACCTAATCATTATAACCATTAAAATATACATTTGAAATAGGACTGGAAAAGGAATATTCAGAAATGATAGTTATGTTTCAGAATTATAGATGATTCTAAGTGAATTATAATGTTGTTATATCATCATAAATAAAGAGCAAGCACAATATGAAATCTGATTCCTTGTTCAAAATTTAAGACTTATTGACATGTAAAAATATTTTCAATAATTCAGGGCCACAAGGAAGGCAAAGTCTCTTTACTAAATTTGTGAGAGAAATACAAACTTATACAGAATTAAAATAAATATAATTTCTATTTGTTCATTTTTGCTGTGCATAGAGGACATTTTGTACAAAGCCATTAAAATATGCAAATATATGATAAACCTAACATTGTCTACTCTTTATATCTGTGCATGAAAATTTCATAGAAATTTTATTTCAAGTGCACCCTGGACCCCCCCACCCCCAACATGGGAAGAGAAACAAAAGCAATTTCTAAAGATATCTGGTACTATAGAACAATTTGATAACACTGGGCCTAATGGACAGATTTAGTTAGTATTTTAGAGGAGCTAGCTACATTCATTTTTTCAAAGCACTTATGAAGCACCTACGCTAAATGCAGATCAATTAGATCTAGAAACAGACAAATCCTACATGTGATATTTCACCCACAAATATTTCATGATATATTTCTATAGAAACAAAGACTCAAACATAGCCACAATGCCATTACACATCTAAAAAATTAAGATGAATCCATCCATTAACATCAAATATCCAGGCATTATTCGAATTTTTCCTGCTGTCTCATTTTTAAATATAGTGTTTGAATCAGGATCCAAATAAAGCTCATAAACTGCAATCAACTGATATATTTCTTAAATATCATTTAAACTAAAATTTCCCCATTCATCTTTTTATTCTTCCAAGTTTTACTAAGACTACCTCATAGACTGTAAACAGGTAAACATACTCTAAACAGGATGCAAATAATATCTAGTTGTTCCTTTTTGTGAGGTTGGTAAGTATTAATAATCAGTGCCTAGATCAGCAATGTACAAACTATAACCCATGGGCTAAATCCAACCTATAATCTGTTTCTTAAAAATACTGTTTTACTGGAACACAGCCATGCCCATTCATTTATGTCTATGGCTGCTTTCATGGCTATTCATTTATTATCAGTGGCTGCTTTTGTACCCAAAACAGCAGAGTTGAGTAATTTCAAGAGACCAAATGGTCCATGAAGCAGAAAATATTTACTACCTGGCCTTTTACTGAAAATAGTTTGGTGACCACCCACTCCCAGCCTAGATCCATTAATTCATTAGGTCTTCTTTAATTTCACTCAGTAATATTTTATAATTGTCAGTGTAAAAAAGCACAGGTCTTGTTAGATTTATTCCAAAGTATTTTGATCTGCTGTAAACATTATTTTAAAATTCAACTTTATTTGTTGCCAATAAATAACAGGTTTCTCTATATTGACCTTCAGGCTACCTCGATAAACTTACTTATTAAGCCTGTTTATCAGTACATATTTTTGGAATTTTAAACCTATACAATCGTGGCTCCTAAGAACACTGACAGTTTCATTTCTTCTTTTTCAACCCTTATTCTTTTAGTTCTTATCAAGCCTTATTCTTTTAATTCTTTTCCTTGCATTACCATACTGACTAAGATCTCTAATATAGTTATCCTTGCCTTTCCCTGATCTGAGAGGGAAAGCTTTTAATATTTTACCAAAAAGTATGACGTTTGCAGTAGTTTCTATTCCTAGTTTTCTATTTATAAGAGGTTTTTTTTTAAAAGATCATACATCAATGTTGTTTTATCAAATGCTCTTTCTCTATCTATTGAGTTGATTTTTCTTCTTTATTCTGCTGATACCAAAATTATAATGAGTGATTATCAAAGTTAAATCAAAATTGCATTCTTTTAAAAAAATCCAACTTTGTCAGTTTTGTCCTTTTTACATATTGCTGGATTTGTTTTGCTAATATTGTGTGCAGGAATTAAGCATCTATGTTCATGAGTAAGACCAGCCTGTAATTTTTCTTTCTTGTAATGTCCTTCAGGTTTTATGTCAGGTTTATGCCAGCCTTATAAAATAAGTTGGGAAGTATTCTTATCTGACTTTTTACGTATTCCTACTTGATTTTTTAAGTTGGCAAGTTCCCAACATGTGGTTTCCAAACTCTTGTGGTTTTTGGTAGGCCTCAGTTCCTCTTCAGCTGTTAGTGGAGACCTCTATTCCTCTTTATGTGAGTCTATCCATGGGCTGCCTGCATGGCATATGGCTTTACCCAGAGTGATATGAGAGAGAGAGCACACAAGAGAGCACTCCCAAAATAGAAGTACCAGCATCTTTTATGAACTAATCTCAGAAGTTACATACCATCACTTCTGCTATATTCTATTGGTCACACAGAACAATTCTGGTATTAATGTGGGAGGAGATTACACAAGAGTGTGAATATCAGGAGGTGGCAATCACTGGAGAGCATCTTTGAGGCTGGCTACTCACAGTGTACCCTCTGGCTCCCAATGATTCACAGCTCCTTCCCCAAACATGCAAAATAAATTCACTCCCTCCAAAAGCCTCCACTGGTCTCAACCCATTACAGTATCAACTCATAGTTCAGAAATTTGTCATCTATATCTGGTTCAGGTGCAGATAAACTTGGGTGTAGTTCCTTAAGCAAGCTGAGTATAGTTCCTCTTGATCTACAGTCCTGTGAACTAAGAGACAAGTTTCTGCTCCACATACACAATAAATAAAATGGTGAGGCATGCAGAATGTAATCTTCTAGATATTCCTGTTTTATAAGGGGAGAAAACAGGAGATTCAAGGGAGTCAATGGTCCGCAGCAATTCTGAAATCTGCCTGGGCAAATACTAGAAGTTCCTTTCTTTAGCTTATCTCTCCCTCCTCTCACATCTGACAATAAGCAGCACAAAATGAAACTAGGCAGTACTTTCAACACTTTGGTAAATTACTAATTTCATTAGATACATTTTTTACCTTTTAGTTTACTACAGGTGACATGTTGCCAAACCTTCTGCCACTACATAACAAAGATCACTTTCCTCCAGTTTCCAATAAGACTTTCCTCATTTTTAGTCCTCACTGGCAGCTTCCTCAAAGTCTAAAATTCTAGTAACAGTTTGTTCAAGGCCCTTTAGGCTTTCACTAATACTGTTAGTGTTCTTACAGCTTCTACCCACTGCCTGGGTCCAAAGCCACCACATTTCAAGGTTTTGTTATGTCAGCACACTACTTCTAAGTACTGAAATCAATATTAGTTAGCTATTCCTACCTAATAAAGTATCCCCAAACTTTGCAGCTTAACACAGCAAACATTATCTCACATTGTTTCTGAGGGTCAAGAATCTGAGAGGAGCTTAGCTGGGTTGATCTGGCTTGGTTGGGGTCTCTCATGAGGTTGTTGTCAAGCTATGGGCTGGGGCTTCAATCATCTGAAAGATTAACTAGGACTGAAGGATCTACTTCCAAGGTCACTCACATGGTTGTTGGCAGGCCTCCGTTCCTCTCTACTGGGCAGAGATCTCAGTTCTCACCATGTGGGCCTCTCCATAGACTGCCTGAGTGTTCTCGCCATGTACAGCTGAATTCCCCCGAGTAAGAAATGAGAAAGAGAGAGAGCTAGAGTGCATGTGCACCCAAGATGTAAGCCGCAATATTTTTTAAAACCTAATCTTGAAAGTGATGTACCATGAATTCTGCTAGATGTTACTGGCCACACAGACTAACCATGGTACAATGTGGCAAGGGACTATCAAAAGATGATATGAAGAGATGGTATTATTGGGGGCCATTGTGCACACTATTATCTTAACTTACATGCTAAGATTGTTGTGTGGTTTAATTTTATATGTATTTTCAGCCCCATAAGAAATTATTAATGTTTTAAACAGTCCATATTGTGATTTACTCACAATATTTACTTTTTGTCAGTCCACTTTTTCCTGTGTCTCTAAGCTTTCACCTAGAATAATTTTCCTTCCATTCTGAAGACTATTTTATATTTCCTTTAGTGTAGGTCTGCTGTTAAGAAATTCTATCAGTTTTTACTTGTATGAAAATGGCTTTTTTTTACTTCATTTCTAAAGGATTCTTTCTTTGGTCACAGAATTTTATGTTGGCAGTTATTTTCTTTTAGCACGTAGAAGACAGTACATTGTTTTCTGGCTTCCATTATTTCTCTTGAGAAATCACTTTTTTGTCTTATCCTTACTCGGAAGATAATACATCTTTTTCTCTGGCTATTATTAGAAATATATTTTTGCCTTTGCTTTTCAACATTTCCATTGAGTATGTTTTGTATTTTTTAACTTGGCATTCATAGCATTTCTTGAATTTGTAGCATGATGCCTTTCTCTGTTTCAGAATATTCTCAGCTATTACTTCCTCAAGTATTAGCTCTATCTCATTCTCTCTTTCCCCTCCTTCTAAGATTTCAATTACATGTATTTATACTAAACTTATTCACTGTGTTCCATGTATGCCTTTCCTTTTTTCTGTATTTTCCATTCTTTGGTCTTTCTAAGCTTTAGACTGCATATTTTCTACTGATATATCATTTAGTTTACAAATTCCCTCTTCAGTTCTATTTAGTCTAATATTATACCCAAACATTAAGTTCACAATTTTTTTCATATTATTATTGTTTTAGAATTTTATTTAATTCTGGGCCAAGCCCGTGGCGCACTCGGGAGAGTGTGGCGCTGGTAGCACAGCGGCACTCCCGCCGCAGGTTCGGATCCTATATAGGGATGACCGGTGCGCTCACAGTGCTCACTGGCTGAGCGCAGTGCGGCCGGTCTCAAAAAGGACAAAAAAAAAAAAAAAAGAATTTTATTTAATTCTTACTTAACAGTTTTTCCCTACTTTTCAATTCTGTCTTTTCCTTTTCTGAGCATAATAAGCACAGTATTTTAAAGTTACTGTCTAATAACTCCATTATCTGGATTCCCTATGGGTATGTTTCTATTGTCTGTTGTTTCTCTTGGATTTTGGTTACATTGTATTTCCTGCTTATATGCCTATTTTCTTTTTGTCAATTTGTTTATAATTGAGTGTCTAACAGTATAAATGAAATATTTTAGAGATGATTTGAGGCCCAGGAAGATGTCTAACTTTGTTTCTGCATTATACCTAGGGGTATTACCAATCCCAGATTCTTTAATAAAATCAGAAATTGGTAAAATTAAAAATTGGGCTTCAGACCTTACATGTCCGGTCTATCTACTTCTATAAGTGATCAGTAACATGGGCCGTAATAAAAATGCAAATTCCCAGACCTACTGATTTAATTTTGGAGGAAGATCCATCTATAATATGGACTCCAAGCAATTTTATGCACATTAAGTTTTAAAAACTACTTCAAGAGTTGAGTAAATTCCATTCACCTTATTAAAAACAAAAGTATGGTCTCCTGGGCCGGCCCGGTGGCGCACTGCTACAGTGCGCGGCTTGGGAGCGCGGTGGTGCTCCCGCCGAGGGTTCGGATCCCACATACAGACCGGTTCCCGCTCACTGGCAAGTATGGTCTCCTAACAGATATCTCAAACTTTTTTTCTTTCTATCTGTGTGAAATTTCCATGATTCTTTCTTTTTTCTTTTAACTTGCTTATCAGACACAGTTTTCAAGAAATCTTGGCAAAGCCTCTTTCAAAGGGTAACGGCAACAAAGTTGTTGGTTGATCTGTTCACCATACTGAAAACTTGCAGTGCATAATGTGTTACATTTATAAGAAAAAAAAGTATATCATTAAGATTAAAATAATACGGCTTAATACACTTGAAGATGATCTGGATACAGATTTTCCTTTATTATAGAAATGAAGTTCTAGACAGATTTACAGCTAATTAGGCTGTCTTTCAACTACTTAATATACTCAATTCTCCAGCAACTACTGATAAAGCAACTAGACGTACGTGTGTGTGTGTGTGTGTGTGTGTGTGTGTGTGTGTGTGTGTGTGTGTGTGTGTTTGAAAAGGCCACAAGAAAAGGCTGAGTGAAATTTAGGCAAACTCAACTTAATCAAAGGGACATTCAAGATTTACTTAGAAAACAAGATCCAAGGTTAGATTCTAATATAACTAAACCAAATGCAAATTGTTAATATGGCAACTCCACAGCATCAGTTTCAGATAAGTTCAAATATGGTTTGACTTACTACAGGATTTTACCCTGTGTTACTTAATTAGATGTTTTTATGGTTTCTGTTTGGAGGGGAGAACTAAACCAGATAAAACAATTATCCTGAGAGATTTTCGTTCCTCCCCCATCTCCCCTTCTCCCCTGTAAATAAGTTATCAGTTACTTGTGTACGGTTAGCTGATTTCCCTTGAGTGTTTGGTATTCTACTATAGCAACACCCTCACTTTCATAAGTCACTTTTTAGCACCAAACAATATAGAAAATTGGTCATTTTTAATGTTTCTAGACTATAATTATAAAATTTTAAATAAAGGATATAAAAAAATCTACATTTTTAAGTTTTAAAAAATTTTTTATGTTGCAAAAAATACTTCAGCCTTTATTTTCTTCACTAGTATTTAATCATTTTATCAAAAAAGCAGTACAGCACAGAAAACAGAGTTAGGCTGTATCCTGATGTGACTTTCTAAAAGACCCTGACCCTCTCTTTTTGTCCTCATTTCCTTACCTGTAAAATGTGAATAATACCTACCGTATACAGTTTTCTAAGAGAATTAAATTAATTAATAATATGTAATGTCCTTAAAACAGTAGCTAGTATATAACAAACTCTCTATATGTGTTAGCTATTATTATCATTATAATACAGTGTACAATAACATTTTGCTGGTCATTTTCCAAGATAAGTGACAAGGCTAATTCACTGAATTAGCAATAAAATATGAACTATTCAAAAAAAATTAATGTTTATATTTGTTATTCTTAAAATGTACCTTTCGTGCTATTGGCTCCTGACCTTCCATCAAAGTATACCAGCTGACAAGTTTATTCCAACCCTCCGTTGGCAATAATATGTAGTCCAATTCATCAATAAGATGCTCCTTAAGTGACTGGGCATCACCATCTGCAAAAGAAAACAAACTCAATACATAAAAAGAAACAACAGTACATACCTCTCAATCTTTGATTGTACGCATTATGAATTACTTAAACTCATAAACACTAGTTTTCATATTTAAAATAATGAGTTTTGAAAAAAACTCTGAAGAGGTCCAAATCCCCTACATTGTTCAAAATAAACTGTTGCCTTAAGAACTTTCAATGTAAGGCTGGCTGGTTAGCTCAGTTGGTTACAGCATGGTGCTGATAACACCAAAGTCAAGGATTCAGATCCCTATATCAGCCAGCTACCACAAAAACCCCCCAAAACAAAAAACTTTCAATGTGTACCATTCGTCAACAAGTACTGTTTAAAAACATAATTTTTCTTTTATTAGGCTCTTAAAAAAATACTAAGGTGTTAGCCAAGAGACTTGATAGAAGAGTGTTTCCCAAATATCTTTTGAGTATCAGAGACACTTCACATGGTAATAGTGGTTACCCTAGCATCAGCTGATGTAGGAAACTCCAAGACACATGGGCTAGGAACCATAATGGAAATCACAAAAGGGCATCTTGTGAACCATTGCATTATTCCAGATGGGCTACGATCTGGATTCCTTCCAAGATCTAAAATGGAGGTGGTTTAGGGGCCGGCCCGGTGGCGCACTGGATAGTGCGCCACTTGGGAAGCGCGGCGGCGCTCCCGCCCGAGGGTTCGGATCCCACATACAGACCGGCTCCCGCTCACTGGCTGAGCGAGGCGCGGGAGCAACGCCGAGGCTTGCGATCCCGTTGCCGGTCCCCGGTCCGGTACGGGGGCAACACTGAGGGTTGCGATCCGTTGCCGGACACGGAAAAAAGACAAAAGACAAAAAAAAAATAAATAAATAAAATAAAATAAAATAAAATAAAATAAAATAAAATAAAATAAAATAAAATGGAGGTGGTTTAGCTGTGGTTCTAGTTCTATGATCCACTTTCAAATTTCTAGTTAAAATAAAAAATTTTGTTCAGGGCAGGCCAGAGATCTGGAAGCAATTTCTTGAGTCATAACTACATCACAGACTTAATATGAGACTCATTTGTACCTTGTCATTTGAATTTCCAAAGTGCAAAAACAGAAACAGAAACAGCTCATTGAGTTACATCCAACTTAAAGGAGATTCTCTTGTTTGAGTTAGTTTTAATTAACAGACATGGAAAGCAAAATTTCCCTGGTAACATTTCAATGATGAGAACATACTATTCCTAATAAGATATAACAATATAAATCAAGAAGCAGAAAAAAGCTGAAGGGATTAATAGAATGTTATTTATTCTTTCTACAATCAATCTGTGGTCACAGAACCACACTAAACTTTGAGAAAACTATGTTTTATA
Source organism: Galeopterus variegatus (assembly GCF_000696425.1). NCBI lineage: Eukaryota > Metazoa > Chordata > Mammalia > Dermoptera > Cynocephalidae > Galeopterus > Galeopterus variegatus. Next base: position 518,205 of record NW_007726764.1, read on the forward strand.
TACAATGGAAATGGAAAAACTCTGAATTTTATAATATGAATTTGAATAGCAGATGCAAACTAAGTATTAATTTTTAAGCTCAGATTTTTTAACCCTAATTGTAACTTTTAAATAGTTGATGAAAACTTAATTTGAAAAACATTTTCAGAAACTCTCCGAAGGTGAAAGAAACACATACTCTAAGCTCTTACTATGCATCATGTACTATGAGACACATTACAGCAGATAACTATGTTATCACAGCCAATTCTTAAAACAACCTTCTAAGATAGGTATCTCCAGTTTAGATTAGAATACACTTTCAGGGATATTGAATAATTTGCCCAAGATCATATATAGGAAATTACAGGTAGTGTAAAATGTTTTATTATAGAAAACCATGCTATCTCAGTTGATTTTTCAAAACACTACCATGAAGGAGGTATCTCCACAGACTCAGAGATGTTGAGTAACTTGCCCAGGGTCACACATACAGAAAACTGTACAGACTCCTTCAAACACAAATTTGTCTATTTAGTTTCCATTCTTTCCATTATAACTCATTGCCTTGAAGAAAAATTGGGGGAAAAAAAGTTTAAAATGCAAGACTCCTATGCTGTTTTCTACAATACCTCAAAAGTTTATGTAAATGACTGTATTATGTACCAGAATCCAAAGAGTAATATATATCTAATAGACAATAAAATGACCAATTCATTTTTTAAGGGCAGGGAGAATGCCTTAAAACTAAATACAAAACTGATATTAGTTATTCCTGGGTATACTGGCACAGAACTGTTGTACAGTTTAATAAACTGTACATATTTAAAGCATACAATTTGGTAAGTTTTGATCTATCGATCCAAGTATGAAACCATCACCACTACCAAAATGATGAACATACCCAAAACCCCCAAAAGTTTCCTTGTAGTCCTTTGTAATCTCTCCTCCCCACCCATCTAGGTCCCATCATCCTGTCCCCCGAAAACCACTGACTTGTGTTTTACAATTATAGGCTAATTTCTACTTTTGAGAATTTTATATGAAAATATCGCCTGCTTTCTGTTACTATAGACAAATCTGCACCTCCCAGAATCTTAAATAAAAATTATGTCCTCTTTTTTGTTTGGCTTCATAAATGTCACAATATTTTTGAGATCCATCCTTATTTTTACTTTTAATTGTTGAGTAGAATTTTATTATATGGCTATAGTACAATTTGTTTATCCATTCAGGTGTTGATGGGGATTTGGATTGTTCACAATTTTTTGTTACAAATAACACTGACGGGGCTGGCCCAGTGGCGCACTGGATAGTGCGCCGCTTGGGAAGCGCGGCAGCGCTCCCGCTGGAGGGTTCGGATCCCACATACAGACCGGCTCCCGCTCACTGGCTGAGCGAGGCGCAGGAGCAACACCGAGGCTTGCAATCCTGTTGCCGGTCCCTGGTCCGGTATGGGGGCAACACTGAGGGTTGCAATCCTTTGCCGGACAAAAAAAAAAAAAAAAAAAAAAAAAAAAAAGACAAAAGACAAATAACACTGATGAACATTCGTATACTACTTTTCACATGGAAAAACGCTTTCACTTCTCATGGGTAGATACACATGAGTGGAATGATGGGATCCTAAGGTAAATGTATGTTTAACTTCTTAAGAAACTGCCAGACTATTTTCCAGAGTGGCTGTACTAAATTACATTCACAGAAAGAGTGTATGAAAGTTCCACTTGCTCAATATCCTTGCCACCACTTGGTATGGATCAGTCTTTTAAATTTTAACCATTTTAATACATGTGTAGTGGTACCTCATTGTGCTCTTAATCTCATTTCTCTAATACTAATGATGATGAGCATCTTTGCATGTGCTTTTCGAAACTCTGTATCTTCTTTGGTAAAGGATCTGTTCAAATCTTTTGCCTATTTCTTCCAGTGGGCTTTATGTTTTCTTCAAAATGAGTTTTAAGAACTATTTATATATTCTGCACACAAATCTTTTATGAGCTATGTAATTTGTAAATATTTTCTCCCACACTATGACTTGTCTTTTTATTCTCTTAACAGTGTCATTTGAAGAAGCTTTTATTATTGATGAAATATAATTTATCAATTTTTTTAATCAATCAAGCTTTTTGTATCATATCTAAAAAATCTTTATCTAACACAACATCACAAAGAATTTTTCCTAGAAGTTTTAGCTTTTACATTTAGGTCTATGCTCTATTTTGGGTTAATTTTATATATGGTGACATGTATGGATTAAAGTTCATTTTTTTTTTGCAAACAAACATCCAAATGCTCAAGCAGCAATTGTTTAAAAGGCTATTTTTTCACAAGTGAATTCCTCTTGCATCTTTGTCTAAAGTCAAGTTATCATAAATGTGTAGATCTATTTCTGGATTCTTTAATCTGTTCAACTAAGCTATTTGTCTTTACACCAAGAACAGACTGTATTGATTATTATAGCTTTGAAATTATACAGTGTTAAGTTCTACATTTTTTAAAAAAAATTCAAAGTCGTTTTGGCCATTTTAGGTAATGTGCATTTCCATATGAATTTCTGAATCGGCTTGTCAATTTCTATTAAAAGTCTACTGAACTGACTATTCTTATGCAAAAGAATGAAGGTGGACTACTCTCTCACACCATATAGTAACATTAACTTAAAATTGGTCAAAGACATAAATATAACAGCCCAAACTATAAAACTCTTAGAAGAAAGCATATGTGCAAACAAGGCTTTGTGATGTTGGTTTGAGCACTGCTTTCTGGCAACAAAAGCACAAGCAACAAACAAAAAGAAACAGGTAAATTGGACTTCATCAAAATTAAAAACTTTTGTGCTTCAAAGGATACCATCAATAAAAAAAACCAAAAAACAAAAAACCAACAGCATGGGAGACAGTTTTTGCACATCAAATATCTCATGGACCATTATCAATTTTAAAACACAGCAATAAAAAGACAAAAAACCCAACTAAAAAATGAGATCTGAGCAGACATTTCTCCAATAACGACAGGAAAAGATACTTAACAGAATTAATCATTAGGGAAATACAAGTCAAAATCACAATGAGATACCACTTCACACCCACTAGGATGGCTATAATAAAACGGACAGACAATAACATGCGTTGGCAAGGATATGGAGAAATTAGAACCTTCATACATTGCTGGTACAATGTAAAATGATGCAACTAGTTTAAAAAACAGTCTAACAGTTCTTCAAATAGTTAAACAATGCAGTTACTATATGACCCAATAAATTCTACATCTAGTTACACAATCATGAGAAATGAAATTATATATCCACATCAAAACTTGTACATGAATGTTCATTGCAGCAATATTCATAACAGCCAAAAAGTGAAAACACAAATGTCCATTAATTGATAAATGGATAAAGTAAATGTGCTACATCTGTAGAACAGAAAATCAGTCATCCATAAAAAGTAATGAAGTACTTATTCATGCTAAAAAATCGAAGAAACTTGAAAACACTGGTGTCCTAAGTGAAAGATGCCAAACATAAAAGGACACATATTGCATAATTCCATTTATATAAAATGCCAAGAACAAGCAAATCCATAGAGACAAAAAGTAGATTAGTAGTTGCATAGGGCTGGGAGTGGTTGTATAGGTTGAGTGTGGTTGCTAATGGGTAAGAGATTTCTTTCTGGGGTGATGAAAATGTAGAATTAGATGGTGATGGTTATACAACTTTGTGAATACACTAAAAATAACTGAACTGTATATTTTCAAAGGTAGAATTTCATAATACATAAATTCAACTTTGATTTTTATTTTTATTTTAATTTTGAAGGGGCAGCGGGACCTCAAATTTGATTTTTAAAAAAACTACTAGGAATGTTACTTGGAATTGTGTTGAGTCTACAGATTAATTAGGGAAAAATGGATGATTTAACAATATTGTACCTTCTGATCAATTAACATGGCTTTTCTCTTTATTTAGGTTTTAATTTCCCTCAGTGATGTTTTGCAGTTTTCAATGTCCAGGTCTTGCACATATTCTGTCAGATTTATCCTTAAGTAGTGTATATTTTTTGATGCTATTCTAAAATGTATTTTAAAAATTTTACTGTTAACTTATTTTTAGTGTGTTGTATAAAAATATGACAGATTTTTGAATGATCTTGTATCTTGTAAACTACACAATTCTAGCAGTTTTTGTTATTTTAGACTCTATTGAATTTTCTACATAGACATAGTTGGTCTGTGAATAAAGGCAGTTTTATTACTTCTTCCTGTACAAGCTGTTATACCTTCTATCTCCTTCTTGCCTTATCGCACTGTCTAGAACCTCCAGTACAATGCTGATCTCAAGAGATGAGAGGGAAATCTTGACTTTTTTCCCCTGATCTTTGCAGGAGAGCATTCAGTCTTTCACCATTCAGTGTGCCATCTGTAGGTTTCTCATTATCAGGCTTAGGAATTTTTCTTCAATTTTGCTTTTTTATCTTACTTGGTATATTATCCTTTTTATATTTACTTCTATATTATATATACAATCTTTTTATTATTGGACTTAATTTGCTAAAATTTTAAGAATTTTTGCTTATACGTTTATGAGGAGTATTGGTCTAGGGTTTTCTTGAAATTTCTCTGTTAGATTGTGGTATCAAGGTATGATGGTTTCATTATATGAACTGGAAAGTAGCCGTCCCAATTTTTCAAAGTTTTTGTAGAATTGGTATTATTGCTCCCCTAAATGTATGATAAAACTCAGTAGTGGCATCAAATGGAGTTTTCTTTGTGGAAAAGTTTTAAAGTACAAATTAAATTTTTAAAATTTTTATAGGGTTAATCAGGCAACCTATTCTTTTGGAATGAAGTTTGATAGCTTGCATCTATAAAGGACTTTATCTTTCTCATCTAACTTGTTGAATTTATTGGCGTAAAGTTCATAGTATTTCTTCATTGTCCTTTTAATATTGGTAGGTTTTATATTGATATTATCCCTCTTGTTCCTGGTATTGGTAACTGTCTTTTTCTTGTGACAAGTCAAACTAGACATTAATCACTTTTACTGATCTTCACAAACACACATCTTTTGGTTTCATTAATTTTCTCTATTTTTCTGTTTTCAATTTAATTTCTGCTCTGATATTTATTATTCCCTTTCTTCTACTTATTTTAAGTTTGACCTGTTCTTAATTTTGTATTTTCTTAAGTTGGAAAGCAAGGTCACTGACTTTATACCTCTCTTTTCTTTATAAGCATTCAGTGCTATAAATTCCCCCTCCACATACTATTTCACTGCCTTAAACACATTTTGATGTTTCTGTCTTCATTTTCTTTTAGTTTCTAATTTTCCTTTTGACGTCTTCATTGACCCATAGATTATGAACTAGTGCATTATTTAGTTTCCAAATATTTAAATATTTTCCAGCTTTCTTTGGGTTATTAATTAGAAAATTATTCCACTGTGGTAACATGACATATTTTGCATGATTTGAATCCTTTTTAACTTTTATTGAGACAGGTTTTATGGCCCATAATATGGACTATGTTGGTAAATGTTCTGCATGTACATCTGAAAATAATTTTTATTCTTCTGTTATTCAGGAGGGTATTCTATAAATGTCAATTAAGTCAAGTAGATTACCAGTGCTATTCAATTCTTCTTTGGGCTTCATAAACCTGGATATCCATTTCCCTTCCCAGATTTGGGAATTTTTGGCCATTATTTCTTCAAATAAGCTTTCTGCCCCTTTCTCTTTCTTTCCTCCTTCTGGAACTCCCATAATGTGCATTCTGGTTCACTTGATGATGCCCTATAAGTTCCTTAGGCTTGGTTTACTCCTTTTCATTCTTTTTGTTCCTTTTACTGGATCATTTCAAATTACCTATCTTTGAGTCTTCCAATTCTACTTGATCAACACTGTTGTTGAAGACCTATAGTGAATTTTTCAGTTACTGTATTTTTCAGCTCCAGAACTTCTGTTTGGTTCTTCTGTATAGGTTCTCTTTGTTGATATTTTCATTTTGTTAGTTTTCATTTTCCTGTTTTTTTTAGTTGTCTATGTTTTCGCATAACTCACTGAACTTCCTTAGGACAAATACTTTGAATTCTCTGTCAGGAAACTCATGGATCTCCACTTCTTTAGGGTCAGTTTGTAGATATTTATTTTGTTTCTGTGTTATGCTTTCCTAATTCTTTGTGTTCCCTGTAGCTTTGCATTGATGTCTGTGCAAGTGAAAAAACAGCCACCTCTGCCAGTCTTTATGGACTGGCTTTGACCAGTCACATTTGCTAGAGATTCTGCAGGCCTCTCAAACTTTAGGTATGGATGAGTTGTCTGTAATTGTGCATGCAAATAAATAAAGAATTTATTTATTTTCAGGAGCCGATTATTTCTTCCTCCCTCTGATATCTGACTACCATACCATGAGCTAGAACACTGAAGGCATAATCTACCCTTACCTGTGGAGAAACCTTGAGTTTGTGTCTTCTCCTAACCTTGCAGAGCTGTGATAAGTGCAGCAAGCTGGCTGCCCCTTTTCCTTTGTTCTTAACAGCTCCCACCAAACTATGCCAGTTCCATTAGCACACTGGGTGAGACATAACTGACCCTTTGAGCAGCACACCGAAATGCCAGGACAATGGAGGCTCAGTCCATTCTTCTTCCTCTTCCCAGGGGATCAAGCCTCAGGTTCTGCACCTTCTCCCAATATTGCAAGGCTACGACAGCTACAACAAGCCACTCACCCCTTTTTCTTTGTTTTTAAGTTCCCTCAGTCATCTAAACTATGTCAGTTACATCAAGCATAGTGAGGTAAGACAGAAACCTCTCAGGCAGTTCACTGAAAGGTTGGGACATTGGAGGGCACTCCACTCCTGTCCTTGCCTCCTGGGGGAGAAGTCTCAGGTTCTTATCCTTCTCTCAATCTTACAGAGCTTTCTGGCTGCAGCAATTGCCCACTCATTTTCCTTTGTTAACTGCCCTAGGCATCAGAACTATCCTGGTTCCATCAGCACTCTGTATGAGATGAAACAGAAACTGGCCCCTTGGAGAGCACACTGAAAGTCTGGGAAGTTAGACACATGCTCTCCTTTTTCTTTTCTCACAAAGGAAAAGTCTTGGGCTGAGACAATCTCTCTTGGTGTTAAGCAGAGCCAGCTTGGAGGAGGGACTAATGTGGGTAAAATAAAACTGCTCTTCTTATCCATTTCAATGTAGTTCTCAGTTTTGTACTCGTCTGGAGTACTGCAACTTCTTAAGTGGATCCTGGGCTTTTCATAAAGGTATTTTGGTCCATATATCATTGTTTCATTGTTTCTATGGGGGAATGAGGTCTGGGACTTCCTATTCTATCATCTTACTGATGTTACTCTTCTTCACATATTTTCAAGTTATGCCATTAGGCAGGTATATATTTAGAATTACTATGTTCTCTTGATGAACTGTCCCATCACACTTATCATTATGAAGTGATCTTCTATCCCTGGTAATGTTCTATGTTCTAAAACTTAATGTCTGATATTAACATAGCCACTCCAGCATTCTTCTGATAGTGTTAGCAAGTGTAGTTTTCTACTGCTGCTTAACAAATTACCAAAGTAGCTTAAAACAACACTCATTTATATCTCAGTTCTGTGGGTCAGAAGTTCAGTTTGGCTCAGGCGGGTTATGTGCTTTGGGTCGTACGAGGCTGAAGTCAAGATGTCAGCCATGCTGGGTTCTTATCTGAAGGCTATGGGGAAGAATCCACTTCCAAGTCCATTCAAGTTGTTGGCAGAATTCAGTTATTCATTGTTGCGGGTTTGAGATTCCCGCTTCCTTGCTGGCTGTCAACCTGAGGCCTCTCTCTGTTCCTAGAGGCTTCCTGCCTTGTGTCTCATGCGGTCCCTTCCATCTTCGAACCAGCAATAATGCACTGAGTCCTTTTCACACTTTGAACCACTGACTACTTCTGTCACTAGCAAAAGAAAATTCTCTGCTTTTAAAAGGCATGTGATTAAGCTCAAAGATAATTTCCCTTTTGCCATATAACGTAACCATGGAAATGATATCTCATGCTATTCACAGGTTCCATCCACACTCAAAAGGGAGAAGATTATACAAGTGTGAGGGTAACGGGGGAGGGGGGGTCAGTCTTAGAATTATGCTTGCCACAGCACGGCATATCTTTTCCATCTCTTATGTTTATCTGTGTCTTTAAAGTGGGTTTCTTGAGGATAGTTGATAGCTGGGTTAACTTTTTTAAGTTAAGACAACTGGGGTGTCTCTACACTTAATTAGGGTGCTTACATTTAATATGATTATTCATAGAGAGCTGGGTTTAAATTTACTATCCTGTTACTTGTTTCATATTTGTCTCATCTGTTCTTTGTTCATTTTTTCCACTTTTGGGGCAGTATTTTTTTTTAAGATCGATATTTCTTCTCCTTGTGGGCCATATTTTCCTGCTTCTATGCATGCCAAGTCTTATTTGGTCAAATCCAAGACATTATAAACTTTATGTTGCTGGATACTGGATATTTTTGTATTTCTATAAATACTTGAGTTTTGTTCTGAATTGCAGTTAAGTTACTCGGAAACATGTTTGATGCTTTCAGGTTAGCAGGGCAAGAGAATTAATTTCACCATATTACAGAGATAAAACTGTTCTCAGCAGGCTACCCTATCAATTATGAAGTTTCCCACTCTGGCTACTTGGAAGAAAAATTATTCCTGTTTCTATACGAGCCCCAATGATTGCTCCCTCTATTTCTTTTGGGTGGTTCTTTCTCTGCCTTTGGGCAGCTTTCTCACATGCATGTGCTGATCAATAGTCAGTTGAAGTCTCAAGAGACCCTTTGTAGGTCTCGAGGTCTCTTTCTCTCTGAGCTGCTCGCTCCTCTCTGGTACTCTCTCTTGAAAACTATAGCAGCCTTGGTGTCTCTGGACTTCATACTCTGACTCCTTAGCTATAGGAGATTGCCAGGGTCAGCATGAATTTCTCCTTCCTGTGTGTGTATTGGAAACTCTTTCAATACAGTAAGCTGGAGGCAATCAGAGGGAATGCCTCATTTGTTTTCCATCACTCAAGCATCACTGTGTTTTGTTGCCTAATATCCAGTGATTTTAAGAATCACTGCTTCATATATTTTGTGAGGGTTTTCGTTAGTTCAGGTGGAAAAGTAACTCTGGTCCCTGTCACTCCATCTTGGCTAGAAATGGAAGTTCTGATACCTATGTTTTATTCCACTTAAATGTAATAAGATGTACAGAAGCACTGGCAAATAGTGAGGGATGTAGAAGATTAATGCAAAAATCAAAGAATGTAAACATATACTGGAGCTCCCCAACTTCAAAAAAATGTCATGTATCCACTAGGAAAAACAATATGTAATACAGCACTTCTCCAAAATAATAAGACATTGCTTTCTAATTTACATTCTTCATTTAAAAGCTTAAAAGTAATAATAATACCTTATTATATCAGAATAAAAAACAAATCTTGTCATGATACAGAATAAAACTAACAATAATCTGAGTTCATTTGGTCAAATCTATAATGCAAATAAATTTCTAATTTATTAACTTATTTACATTAACATTTTCCATATTACATCCACTGACAGTTACATATTGAAATTTAAAACATTTACAACTTGACCGAAGGAAGAAAATAATTACCTTTGAGGAGTCCAGAGTTATCAATGGGTCCAGGATATACATTTTGATCTCCCATCTGGTATTTGTCCCAACTGTCAAAGCCAACATATTTTTTCCACTGTTTGAACCAGCGACTATCAACTAGGTACCTAGGGGGGGGAAAAAAAAAAAAAACTGGTTAAGGAAAATACCTGAAAATAAAGGAACAGCAGAAGACCTACCTATTTTTGATATTTTATTTTATATTTAGCTACATGCATACTTCAAAGGACTGAAAATAACTATAGTACTACTTAGTATTTGGAAGAAAAATACTTCAATTGTATAAAGTATTATTTCTATTGTTCTACAAATAACCACTACTTGAGGACAAGGATTGATATGTATATATATATAAATATATATATATATATATAACCACTACTTGAGGACAAGGATTGATATATATATATATATATAAATCCCTAACAGCTCCTTAACTTTCAATTGAACAAAAATTCAAACAATCATAAGAATCAATCTAAAACAAATTAATCCCTAACAGCTCCTTAACTTTCAATTGAACAAAAATTCAAACAATCATAAGAATCAATCTAAAACAAATTTTAAAGTGCAATGTGGTAAAATAGAAAAAAATATAAAAAATGGTTCCTTTACAAGAAATCTGTGAGTACAGTATGTGTTTTACTGTGTCACTTTGGAGGTAAGGAAAGCTGGTTATTAAGAGCTTGTAAGGTTAATTATAATAATTATAAGTAAACTTGAAAAAACCTTAAAAATAATTAAACTTCTTTACCAACAAAAGTTAATAACAATACTGTCTCCGACTATTTCCAAAGAGAAATCTGCCAGGGCAAGAAGGATTGGTTTCTGATTGACTTCAAAAGTAAGATATATCAAGCATTGTAAGCATTACTGAAACTATATTAATCTTATTTTCAACTATCTAGAATTAGCTTCTTTTCAGATAACCAGTGACAGAAAAAGTAGAGTAAGTGTTTACTAGTAATGAAAGTATAAAAAAACCATAAACCTAAACAAATTTACAAATTATTCTGACTATAATATACCTGCTATAAAATACTTGTTTGCCACTGGTTCAAAATTATTTTAAATTCTTTTCCAGAAACATTTTACCCATATATAACCAGGTTCAACGACAAAAAAAAAAAAAACCCCAAAAGTAAAGGTTAATGGGATGTGTAAAGCTCAGGTAACAAAGTTTTTTAGGGGATCATCATTCTAATGTTTCTGTGCTTACCATGTATAGCACTATAGAAGTAAATACCCATAGTTATGTCTGAAAATAGCTAAAGCAAAGACACCAACCTAAAGAAATCTCACAGTTGTTTTTTTTTAATTGAATCAATTGATTACACATATTTTGGGGATTCAATGTTGACATATGTTGATCAAATCAATATTATTAGTATGTATATTGTTACAAATTGCACTTATTCTTTATGCCCCTTGTCCAATCTCTCCCTATCCCTCTCTCTTCCTCCCCCATCCCACCACTGATAACCCTTGATTTCTTCTCTCCCTCTGAAAGAGTGAGTAAGGGTTACTCTGTTGAATTGTTGCACAGATGATCTGTCCAATGCTGAAAGGTGTGTTCAGGTCCCCCAATATTATCCTAGAGCAGATGCTTCTTCTGTCACTCTGGAGTAGGCTTTGTGGAGAGAGACATCCTATTCTTTTCTTTGGTTTCTGCTGGTGACTTTCCTTCTGTCAATGCACTCCAGTAGCTGGTGGACCATCTGCGTGGTGATTGTGACATCTAGCCACTTTTGCGGGAGCCGTGAGCCACCCACAAGGAGGTGATGTTTTTGGCATGCTCCTTGGTGCTGGTGGTGTACCTGGCTGTGGGGGGAGTCTGGTCCCCGGCTCAATGCCCCAGGACCCCTGTTGGGGCCCTGAGAAAACTCATAGTTCTTAAAAAATACTCATAAGCAGTTAAATTTCCTAAAAGTCATTATGCAGAATTATCTATGTACCAATACTCCAAACCCAGTCAGGGTTATGCAACTGGTAAGCTCACACATTGTGGAATTTAAGATTTGTGAGAAAAGAAAAACTGAGGGACTAAGTCTTAAGAAAACCCTATTTTCTAAAATAATATAGACTAGACAATCAATGACTTTACTTATATTAAATTGAAAATAAAGAAAAGTGTACTTACTTGAATACCACCCACTAGAAAATTTTTAGATTCTTCCGCCCTTGCAGTTTAAAAAGATACTCAGACATTAGATTTGCTTTCTTTGCAAACAAATGTCATATTAAGAGACATTTCTTATTCCATTCATCTTTGTGTCTATCATTGTGCCAATTTCATGGTGCCTTAATTACTTTAATCTTGATTTTTTTTTTTTAGGGCAAGTTCCTCCAGTTTGTTGTTCTTGCAAATTACCTCAGCTACCCTTGGCCATTTGCTTTTTCCTATGAATTTTAGAATCAGGGCTGGCCAGTTAGCTCAATTGGTAAGAGCATGGTAGTGAAAATACCAAAGTCCAGGGTTTGATCCCTGTACCTGCCAGCTGCCAAAAAAAATAAAGAAAAAAATGAATTTTATAAGCAGTTTATTAGGTTCCACAGAAAACCCTATACATTAAACTTACAGAGCATACATTAAACTTACATAAAAATTAAAGATTACCTTAAAGATTCATTTGGGTAGGACTGCCATCTTTATAATACTGAATCTTCTCATTCATGGGTATGGCATATCTCTCCATTATTCAGCTATTATTTAATGTCTTTTAATAAGTTTTATAATTTTTCCCATAAAGGTCTTACATGTTAGATTCATTCCTAGGAACTTCATAGTTTTCCTGCTATGTGTATTTTACATTTTTTCCAATCTACTATATTTTATAACTGTAGCTATTGCATAAAAATGATTAAGCTTTTAAAATGACTAATCCTATATCCATCAACCTCCTGAACTCTCAATAGTTCTGTTTGGTTGTAGATTACCCTGTATTCTTCTATCTAAAAAATCATATTGTTTCAGCAAATAATGTGCTTTATCCTTTCCTTTCTAATTCTACTCCTTTTTTCCTTGTCTAATCACTGGCTAGGACTTCTAAAATAATATAGGTAAAGAGATAATAAACATTTTTGTCTTGAATTTTAATGGGAATATCTAAAGTCTCACTAATTAAATAAGATAATCTACTGTAGGTGTTTTGATAAATACTGCTTATTAAATTAGAGAAATACCCTTCTATTCAACATTTGTTTAGACTATCACGATTAAGTGTTGAATGTGATAAAAATTTTCTGCACTTACCAAGATTTTTCTCCCTTACTTTGCTATACAAAATTAGGGTAGCTTTTCCTCTTCTACTTTTTAAAAAAGTAGTTTGTAAGGACAGGGATTATCTGCTCCTTGATGATTTCGTAGTACTTGTATGAAAAATTGTAGGAGTCTGATACCATTTGGGAAGGTACATTTTGATCCCCAGTTAATGTTCTTAAATACTTACTGGCTTTTGCCTTTAAAATGGAAATGCAGAATTCCCAATTAGTTTTCTTAAACAGCTAATGGCATATGCTTAATAACAGAAATATGAACACGAGATAACAACACTATAATCACAAATATCATTTGTAAAACTAACATTAATAATTATTTGTGGAATAGTCTCAAAATTCTATTTATATTTACTTAGATTTTTTTTTAAAATGGGGTTTTGCCTCCCAAAATGATTAAGAAATCCTTTAGTTATTCTGAAAGTTTGTGCTCTGCAGTACCCACCTGCTACTATGATATTTCTAGATCAACTCTCTTTCCTAGATCTTGAAGTGACTACTTTGTGTACAATGACATTATTATGATAGGAGACTTTCCCATTTGATGATGTTTGTTTTCAACACCACCTTCAACTGAAAAAGGGCATCATATTTCTATTATAGGACACCTATATCTTATTAATAGAATTTTGTGGTAATGAAACATAAGGGAAATAGAAAAAACAGGAGAATCTATTTCAGAAATAATGTATAGTCTTGTTAGGTATACCCAAGAAAGATAAGGTTAGACAAAGTGAACAAATAAATGAGAATATTTCCTCTCAAGATATTTATGTAGATTTGTTACACTATAAAAACTCTATCCTAAATCTACGAAATCCGCCAAAATCTGAGTATTCCCAATTTGAACTGATAAAAGTCTGGAACAGAATCAGAAGATCATGAAGATTACAAATAAGTAAAGAAAGACCTGAATTTACATATTCTCCACAGCACTTGTAATCCTTGGTATACTATTAGGGTTAGATGGGCCCAATTTTAGCTTTCAAGTTTCTTTTTTGAATAGTTATAATTATCTGTAAAGATTGATATTTTGTGGCTTTGATTAAAAATAATAATATAAGAAATATCAATCTTACAAATACAGTCATGCACAGCATAACATCATTTTGGTGCACGACAAACCACGTATGTGATAGTGGTCCCATAAGATTATAATACCATATTTTTATTTTACCTTTTCTATGTTTATGTATGTTTAGATACACAAAAACTTACCATTTTGTTACAACTGCCTACATGCTGTACAGGTTTGTAGCCTAGGAGCAATAGGCCAAACCACAGAGCCTAGGTATGTAATAGGCTATACCACATCTGGAGGAAGTACACTCTGATGTTCACACAATGACAAAATTGCCTAAGGACAAACTCCTCAGAACACATCTCAGGTGTTAAGCAACACGTGACTATAGTTAAAACTATAATTTTAGTTAAAACTATAATTTTAGGATGAAGTCTAAAATCCTTAATAAAAGGTCTTGTGTGATCTGCCCCTACTTACCTCTCTAGTCTCAGCTGGTACCACTTTTCTTTGTTCTCAGATCCAGCTATATGAGCCTTCTTTCAGTTCCTTTACACACCATTTTCTGCCTAGAATATTCTCCTAGTGGTATGGTCTGAATATTTGTGTCCCACTCCCTTAATTCATATATTAAAACCTTAACCCCTAAGGTGATGCTATTAGGAGGTGATATTATCTGGGAGGTGATTAGTGGATAAGGGCAAAGCCCTCATGAACAGGATTTGTGCCTTCATAAAAGAGGCCCCAGGCAAATACCTTATCACTTCTGTCACAAATACATAGCTATAAGGAATCATCTATGAACCAGAAAGCAGGCCCTCACCAGATACCAAATCTGCTAGCACCTCACCATCTTGGACTCCCAGCCTCCAGAACTGTGAGAAAAAAATTTGTTGTTTTTTAAGCCACTTACTGGAATTTTGTTATAGCAGCCTAAATGGACTAACACATCTAGTTGATTCCCATAATCTTTCATATATCACCCTAAATATCACTTTCTAAGGGAATTCTTCCATAAGTCTCTCCCTACTTCCTCCCAGACATTTGAAAGAGGAAAAACAAGATGGCAATCTCAATCTCCTATATTACTTTTAATAACAAAATTACTAACATTTGAGTTTTATTCTTGAGCCAGGACCATACTTCTAAGCATTTTAATATATCGGCTCAATTACACCTTTAATTTCCCAATGAGGTAAGTACTATTATCATAATTTCACAGACAGTACACAGGCACACAGAAATTAACTTGTCCAAGGTTATAAAATGCCAGAGCTGTAATTAGGAAACTCTGATATTGACATAGTTAAGCAAAAAGACCAATGAAAATAACACAAAGAAATAAGAACCAGACTCACATATATGTGGAGATATGATATATGTGAAAAGCAGCATTGCAAGCTAGTGGGGAAAGATGGACTATTCTATAAAAAGTACTGGGACAACTGACCATGCATATGGGAAAAAAATAAGTTACAGCTCTACATCATATATGCAGTCAGTTCTGTTCTAATGCTTGTTTTTGAAAACTTGAATGTGTTACAATAAATATATTAGGCAAATCAAAACTACAATGAGACATTATTGCCTCACACCTGTTAGGACGGCTTTTATAAAAAAAAAAAAAAGGATAACAAGTGTTGGTGAAGATGTGGAGAAATTGGAACCCTTGTACACCGTTGGTGGAAATGTAAAATGGTGCATCAGCTATGGAAAACCGTATGGAGGTTTCTCAAAAAATTAAAAATAGAACTACCATATGATCCAGAAATCCCACTTCTGGGGATATATCCAAAAGAACTGAAATCAAGATCTTGAAGAGATATGTGTACTCCCATGTTCACTGCAGCATTATTCACAACAGCAAAGATGTGGAAACAACTTAAATGTCCACTGAAAGATGAACAGATAAAGAAAATGTGGTATACATACACAGTGGAATTACTACTCAGCCTGAAAAAAGAAGGAAATACTGCCCTATGCAGCAACATGGATGAACATGCAGGACATTATACTAAATGAAATAAACAAGTCACAGGAAGACAAACACTACATGATTTCATTTATATAACGTATCTAAAATAGTCACACTTTCAGAAACAGAGAGTAGAATGTTGGTTGTTAGGGCCTGGGGGAGGGGGAAATAAGGAGTTGCTGTTCAGTTAGTGTAGAGTTTCAGTTATGCAATATGAATAAGTCCTAAAAATCTGTTGTACAATACTGTTCTGATAATTAACAATACTGTATTGTGCACTTAAAAATTTCTTAAAAGGACAGATCTTATGTCAAGGGTTCTTACCACAATAAAAAAATTGATATATGAGGAAACAATTCGAATATAATACAAATTACAGCATATGCTTAAGCACTATTTATTTATAAGCGGGATTAGGACTAGGGTGAGGCAAGTGAGATACCTAGGGACCCTCAGAGTGAATGTTTCCTTAAATTTTGCACCCTAAGTGCCTCACTCTACTCCTAACTCCATCTGAAACACTAGGTGAACACAGAAAACTACCTAGCTGTAGTGAGCTACATAGAATGCACAAAACATTTGCAACTCAAACACCCTCCTAAATACACCCACGTGTTATGAGCCACACCCTCTACATCTCCTGTTAAAACTTCCTGGCATATTTCAGATAACCCTCCTTGCACCACTTCACTATAACTCACAAGGTGCAACCCTACTGAATCCCATTTCCATAAGCAAACTTCATCTTTTTCAAGATAACATGTCATATTTATTGTGGCATTTATGTATCTCTTAGCACAGTTTGCTACCATTTTTAACAGGTATCTTTTAAAAAATGTGTCACTGACAAAGCTTTTGAGCGCTGTATTTCCAACCTCATTTTTTCCATATGCCCTGTGGTTTTCATTGCACGATTTTTGCATAACATGATGAGTTTTGGGAACACATGCTGTGTTACAGCAGACCTAACTGCACAAAAATAAATTTTAGATGGATTTAAAAAGTAAATGTGAAAAGCAGTCTCAAAAAAGACAAAAAAAAAAAAATAAAAAAATAAAAATAAATAAATAAAATAAATAAATTTTTAAAAAGATATAGAAGAAAATCCTTGTTACCTTAGAATGTGGGACGGGTTACGAAAAAAGCAGAAAATCTTAAAGAAAAAGGTTGATAAACTTGCTTAGGTTAAAATAAAAAGTTTCTGTTAAACAAAAGATACCACCAAGAAATAGAGAAGATAACAGACTGGGGAAGATATTTACACTGCATATAACAAAAGATTAGAATACATGACAAATTCTTTAAAAAAAAAAGAAAGAAAAATGGGTAATTCACAGAACAGGAAATCAGAATGGTCTATATACATATGAAAAGATGCTCAACCTCATTAGCAATGGGGAAAATGCAAATTAACACCACAAACAGACACCATATCACTCTCATGAAATTGTTGAACACACAAGCATGTGTCAACAATATTAAATGTGAAGTTGAGTAGTAACAGGAATACTTACAGTGCCAGGAGAGTGGGGGGGGGGGGGGGGGGGGGGGTTGTTGTTAACAAGAAACCTCACTTTGGAAAATAATTTGGCAATATCTATTAAAGACAAAGCTGTGTATACTCTGGAATCATGTATTGAGGGCCGACCCCGTGGCTCACTCAGGAGAGTGCAGCGCTGGGAGCGCAGCGGCACTTGGGAGGGCCGCGGGTTTGGATCCTATATAGGGATGGCCGGTGCGCTCACTGGCTGAGCACGGTGCGGACAACACCAAGCTGAGGGTTGCGATCCCCTTACCAGTCACACACACAAAAAAAGTAGAATCATGTATTGATATTTTTAAGTTCTACCCTACAGAAATTCTTGCACATATTTACAAGAATAAAACTATAAGAACATTTACTGCAGCATAATTTGCGAGAATGAAAATTGGAAAAATCTAATATGTATTCATAATATGAAATACTATAAAAAATTGAAATAAAAACACAACTACATGTATTAACAACATGAATAAATCTTAAAACTATAATGCTGGATGAAAAAAAGAAGCTGTAAAAGGATACACGTAAGATAACATGTAATCAAAAACAAATAACAAAACAAAAAACAAATACATTAAACTATAGGCTTGAAATCATCTAAAATTCATTTAGATAGTCATGTGCAAACATCTAGAATACCTCAAAGTACAGAGTGTAATTAATTACTTTGTGACGAACAGACCAATTTAAATTTCTGTTCAAAGGAGTCTATGCTTTATAGATGAGACCAACAGTGAAATATTTCTTAATAATACTGGGACATCTGACTGTGTTCCCATATAAAAAGTTATGAGGTAAATGTACCAATATATGATCTAGAAGATCACTTTACTTATGATTGATGCCTCTGGCTGTGGCTTAATCACTATCATTTTCCCAATTCAGTGGGTTACAAGGGATTTTATGAAGGTGCCTCATACTTAGCTATTATCCATGATTCTTACACATTAGTACATCAATACAGAAAGTTTTATCATGTCAATATTATCTGGGGTCAAAAATTACTACAGAAAATCTCATGAAGATTAAAGATCTATTGTCTTTAATATCTCAAGCCCTTCAAAGATGACCTGCAATCCCACCATGTCTAACAGCATATCTTTCTCTATTCTCAATAATTATTCCTAATCTTTGTCAGTCTTGCCAAGTCTCTAACTCTTAGGTTGAACAGATAACCTTCCTACCTACTTTACAAGGAAGTTAGATGCTAGGACTTTCTGACCCGGTCTATGGCATCACACCTTAATCTTGCTTGATTCCTTTATACTTTAGTGGAGGATTGTATTAGTCCGTTTCTGTTGCTTATAACAAGATACTCGGAACTAGATACTTTGTAAGAAAACAAAATTTACTGCTTAAAGTTTCTGAGGCTGGTTCCAGGGAACACATCTGGTGAAGGCCACCCTTGGTGGTGGCTTCTGCAACACAGGGTATCACATTGCAAGATGGCAGAAACAGAGAGAGAGAGAGAGAGCTCTCCTCTTAAAGCCCACAGAACCACAATTCCAAGAATGAATCAATCCATTCACAAGGGTATAGTACTCAAAATCCAGTCACTTCTTCAAAGTCCCACTTTCCAACTACAATAGCATTTCCTGCCCTCTTAACACTGTCACAGTGGGGGTCAAGTTTTGGAGGGACATTCAATCCAAGGCAAGGATGTAACTCTCCTTACATCCCAGGCCAGTAATTTTGGTCCTAAGTTTTGAGTCTAATTTCCTTCTTCATCCTTAGAGACTTTCCCCGACAGACAGCTCCTACCCTCTGTTTCTCTCTCTCCTGGTTTTTTCACTAAGCATATAAACAGAGACAAACCTTTTCTTCCCCTAACTCTGTAAGACCTCTCAACTCACATACTCATTTCCTCCTATATTTCCATTTTTCTGATTTAGGTCCTTACAGTCAAGCTTCTCAAGTTTCTACTTCCTCAACTCTCATTTACTCTCCAACCTAGTACAATAGGTCTTCAATGGTACCTGACAAAGTCACCAATGACTACCTTAACAAATCCAATAGAATTTTATGTACCTATTAATTCTTTTAAAAATTAACCTCTGTAATTCTTTCTTTGAGACTCTTTATTTTTTCTTTGCAACCCTCACTTCTGCTTAAATATTAGTATTTCACAGAGTTGCTCTCTGATTTCTTCTTCTTTCACTGTTCATACTCTCTTATGACATTATAATTCATACCAATGATTCCAAAATCTGTATCTCAGGGCCAGACCTTAAGTTCTTGAATCATATTTCTAATTCCTACTAGTCCATGTTAACTTGGATTTTCCATGGATATATCAATCACCTTCACCTCTATATTTATACATTCTCTAGTATTCCTTTAATAAATGATTTCATCAGTAATTTAGTTTCCCAAGCCAGAAACAAGAATATTAACCTATATTCCTCCCTCCATAACATCCAATAACCAAGTACATTCAGAATATTTCTCAGTCTGTTCTTCTCATTTTCCTCAGAAAAGCATCTTAGTTCTGCACGTCCCCCTCTCCCTAGTGGCACAGATTACTGCTCAACTTGTCTCTCTGCTTCAAGTTTGCTTCCAATTTGTCTTCCATTCTGCTGCCACAGACATTTTTTATTAATTTATTTCAATTTATCAATATACAATATAGTTGATTTTTGTGTCCCTTTACCAATTCCTCCTTTCCCCACCTTCCTCCCCATCCCACAGACATTTTAAAAACACAAATATGATGATATCACTCCTGTTTAAATTAAATCCTAATATCTGCATAATAGAATATAAATGCTTTAGTTTTATACAGACATGCCTTGCTTAACAACCGGGATACATTTTGAGAAATGCGTCCTGAGAGAATTTTGGCATTTTGCAAACATCAGAGTGTACTTATACAAACCTAAATGATGGTATAGCCTACTACACACCTAGGCTATATGGTGTAGCCTACTGCTCCTACGTGAGTAATGTATTGTGCTACAACATTATGACAACTTATGTCACTAGGCAATAGGAATTTTTCAGCTCCATTATAATCTTTTGGGACCACCATCATATATGTGATCCTTCACTGACTGAAACATTATATGGTGCATGACTGAATAAGGTCTTTGTACAAAGTATATTCAGATTAGTTCATTGTCAGAGCAATCTTTTTTTCTCTCTCTTTCTCCCTTTTTTTATGTAACTGAAGGGGAAACCAAAACTCAGAGGTTTTATGGCTTACCAAGGACACACAACATTACTAAGTGGGTATTCAGGGCCTAGTACTCTAGTTTTCAGACTCTACAAGTTTAGTGCTCTTTCCACTGCGTTAAACTTTATTTTAAATACCAATCACTTAATGAAGACCTAAAAGATGTAACAGATGCTCAGCAAAATCATACACCATATTTCTTCTTTATGAAACAGTAAGGGTTTAAAAGTGAGGGAGCAGAGAACATGATATGACAGTGTTATTACCAAGCTGTAAATAAGAATTGAAACATTTAAAAGACAAATTCTATCAAAGTGGAGCATCTTTGGTAAATGTCAGATTCTTGCCTATCAAGAACTTAGCAGAAAAAGCCTTGGTGTTTACACTATGCCTACATGGGAGTCATGTTTTCACATCAATTAGGAACACACACATATAAAAACACTATCTCTCTTTTAAAAGGTTTTCTAACTGTGGTAAAAACTAAATTGTGGATAAATTTTTTAATACCCTATCTCAATTTGTTTTGATGATCATTTTTTAAAATAAATTTTATTATCACCTGAAATCAGACTTGAGTAAATATGAATTCTAGATTTACTGTAGGAAATGTACTGTGAAGTCTTAGAGAAGTTACTCAGCACTAAAACTTTTAGATTATTCATCTTAGCAATGGTAATCCATTTATTCAAAGAATATTGCAGGTTTACTAGGTATGTGCTATTCCATATGAATAATGTGGTTATAGCAAAATAGCCAAGGTCCCTATGCTCATAGATTCAGAGTCCAGTGAAGGAGAGAGACAGTAAATAATTATGATACATAGTAAAATATTATGGTAAGTGTTGTAGGAAAAAAAAAAAAGGATAGGGAACTATAAAAGCCTATAATGAGGGCCCTATTTAAAGGATAGTCTCTCTGAAATAGTGGTATTCCAGGATGTGAATAGGAGCTATTCCAACAAAAGTAAGAAGAGAAGCCATCTAAACTAAAAGAACAGCATGTGCTTGGGCCAGAAGGACTTTGGGAATTGTGTGTGTTGGAGAAATTGACTAAATGAAGTTGGAATTTACGACAAGGGGAGGAGAAATCCTAGGTAAGACTGGAAAGCTAAATTGGGGCCAGACTACATAATGCCTTTAAAGCAATAATAAGGATTTTACCCTAAATTTACTGGAAACCATTGGAAGAATTTTAACAGGGAAGAGATATGATTTGATTTATAGGAGTACTTCATGGAAAAGTAGAATTAAAAGATATACAAATCTTTCCATGAACTTTTTGAAGTACCCTCATACATTTCATGAAGACCACTGGGAATACTTCACAAGATGATTGGGACGATCAAATACATGTGAAATGCTTAGTAAATAAGCTTACGTAAATTTATGTTTTTATCAGTACTTCAAAAGGTCCAAATTGTATGGTGCTAAGTAGTCCGAAGGCATCAAGAATGATAATTTGTATTGTGGTCTTGACAGAATAATTTTCAATGGCTCTGGAGAAGCTAGAGGCTTCTGAGTCAATTTTAAGACAGTCTTCAAAGGCAGTAACTGTAAGAACTAAAAATGCCAATTTGGGGGAAGGGGGTCGGAGGAGACAGAAAAATTTCAAAAGTTGTTTGGTGTTTTTACATACAACAGAAGCAAATATAAGAAAGAAACATAGGGACCAATAAATGATTCAGAAATAGTCCCAAATATAACAGAGTTTAGAAACAGTATGGAGAAATCCCAACAGAAGGATTTCAGAAACCATAGAGGTAGTAAATGCACAGTCCTATTATTATTATTTTTTTTTCGGATTTGTACATGTCTATGTTGACAACTTTTAGATAAATGTTCATGCTTAATTGCTTAATACTGACATAAATGTAATCTTGTTTATTTTTTAAAAATCCCTTCTTTCTTTCTGCAGAGTAGGCATAGACAGTCATTCTTTTACAAGTAAGGATATATACAAAAATCTCTGATTAATCCAATGTAGCACACTTAATCCAAAAAATATAACTATTTTGTGCCGAATTAATAGCATAAACAATTCTGCATGCTAATTCACTTTTAAATTACAATTTGAGTAGCGATGGTATAAATCATTTTTAACACTGAGAAGATATTGACAGCATCTAGTATTTTAAATTATTATAAATCAGATATTTCACCGACTTTAAGTACCACAAATTAAAACTTAGAATTGCATTGTTTCAATAAAACTTAACCAAAGAAAACTATAAAGTTCTTTCAAATAAACCAATGCCCTGATTAATCTTCTCTTTATATCTTAATTTTTATATTTCAAGCATTTCTAACCTATTTTCTGCTCTGCACATTAAATCCATCAGTTAGCAAGAACTAATTTTTATGACCTCTTTTTAGACCTAAACTAAGACAAAGAAGGAACTCAAGAAGGAGGGCAACTAAGATTGTTTTTACACTATTCATCCAGAAGACATATATATGATCATTGATATCTTAAATATGTATTTTTCTCCATACTAAAGAGATCCTCCAACTATATCTGACATAGAAATTTAGATACACCCATATGAAGCAAGAAGGAAACAGTAATTAATAATGTTTTACCTTCACAGTATAAATTTCCTGAGCTAACTTTGTTTAACCTTACTGCACTGGAAGAATTGGGTTTGGCATTAAAAAAGTAAAAATTAAAAAAATAATAAAAACTAAGAAAAACTAGGACTTCTTCAAAACAAAAAGTCCTTACAACAAACTTTACTTAAAAAAATTTTTTTTTATCGTATACAGGCATACATCAATGTTCCAAGAATAAAATAACTGTTCATGTCTATATCATCAAACCATGTAGCTAAAGAAAATTACTACAAATACAAATACAGCCCTCTGTGGACCCCTGTCACTGTACACCCTTACTCTGAATTTAGCATTTATTGTGCTATGAATGTGTTCATATTTTTCTTACATAACTATATTTCCATAAATATACATTATTTTGAATGTTTTTAAACATTATTTAAATGGTATAATCACTTTTATTAAATATAAATATACATGGCTAAGCTCTCACATTGTTGATGTCTCAACAATACTACATTATCCTTGCATTCCTGGGGAAATTCCTACTCAGATGTGGTGAATGGCGTGTTTAATGCATTCATGAATTTTATTTGTTTGTATAACTGGTGTACCCCTAAAGTCACATTTTATAAAACTTGAAGCAAGGTCTATTATAACCCATATTTTGTTGACTCGCTCTCGACCAGCTCTGCAGCACTTCCAGCTCACTGCAACGTCCTTTCCTACTAATTTGGGGATTTCCCAAAGGTTGCATATTTTTAAAACTCTCATTTTGTCTGTCTAAAACTTGTGCTGTAGACCTTGCTATTTTCAGCTGCTGAGGTGGTCATCCTACCTTCTTCCATAGAGATACTATAACCCTTTTTGATAATTAGTACACTTAATCCACAGCATTGTTTGTGCTTTGGGGGCATGAAGTTAAGAGTGGGAGAGAGATCCATGGGTTAACTGACACACAAAATTCACTGTGTGAATACTACTATAGTAGATATCTAAGAAATAAAGGGGTGAGGGAAATTTCCAATGAGGAAGTAAGAAGACAGACTGCTAGAAAGAGTAGTGTATCGTTTACGAGTTAATAAAATATTGACACATATTTAAGAATACTTACAACATTTCAACATAATATATACTAACAAGAAAAGAGGGCAAAAACAAATTTGAAAAAGAAGTTGTTAGAGGACGCATGCTTCCAGATTTCAAAACTTACTTCACGCTTACAGTAATTAAGACAGTGTGGTACTGGCATAAGAAAAGACATTATATGTCAATGGAATAGAACTGAGAGTCTAGAAACAAACCCTCACTTTTACGTTCAATTGATTTTAGAGCAGGGTACCAAGACAATTCCACAGAAAGAGAATTGCCTTTTTTACAAATGGTGCTAGGACAACTGAACTTCCACATGCAAAAGAATGAAACTGGACTGCTTCCTCACACTATATACACAAAATTTAACTCAGCTGGATCACAGACCTAAATGTGAGAACTAAAACTATAAAACTCATAGAAGAAAATACAAGAGTAAATCTTCATGACCTTGTGTTAGGCAAAGGCTTCTTGGACATAACAACAAAAGCAAAAGTGACCAAAAAAAAAAAAAAAGTAGATAAACTGACTTTATTAAAATAAAAAAAAAAAACTTCTGTGCTTTAATAGACACTATCAAGATTATGAAAGAAAAACCCACAGAATAGTAGAAACCTTTGCATTTAGCCCATTTGATAAGGGACTTATATGAAGAAAAATATATGAAGAACTCCTACAACTCAATAATAAAAAGACAACCACATTTTTTAAATGGGCAAAGGATTTGGACAGACACCCAAAGAAGACATACAAATGGCTAACAGCAGATGAAAAGATGCTCCACATCATTAGCTATCAGGGAAATGCAAATCAAAACCACAATGAGATACTACTTCACACCCATTATGATAGCTGTAATAACAAAGATAGACAATAACAAGTGCTGACAAGGATACGGAAAAATGAGAACCCTCATACACTGCTGATAGCAATGTAAAATGGTGTAGCCACTTTGGAAAACAGTCTAGCAGCTCCTCAAAAAGTTAAACATAGGAACATAGCAATTCTACTTCTAGGTATATATCCAAGAGAAATGAAAACTTGCATACAGATGTTCATAGCAGGATTATTCATGATATCCAAAAATTGGAAACCCAAATGTCCAACTTATCAATGGATAAATTAAATGTGTTATATCTATACACTGGAATATTATTCAGCAATAAAAAGGAAAGAAGTACTGATACATCCTACAAAATGGATGAACTTAGAAAACATTCTAAGTAAAAGGAACCAGACACAAAAAATTGTACATATTATATCACTTCATTTATAAAAAAAAAATCCAGAATAGACAAATATGTAAAGACAGACTGCAGATTAGGAGCTGCCTCGAGCACAGGAGCTTGGGGAGAACTGGGAAATGACTGCTAACGGGTATGGGGGTCCTTTTCCAGAAGTGGAAATAATCTAAAACTGATTATGATAATGGTTGTACAACTCTGTGAATATACTAAAACCCAGAGAATTGTCCACTTTAAGTGGGAGAACTGTATGGCATGTGGATTACATCACAATAAAGCTGTTATACAAGGATACTTCATAAAGTTCATGGAAAGATTCATATTACCTTTTAATTACATTTTTCCACAAACCTCTTGAAGTATACTCGTATATATTTTTAAAAATTGAAGAGTGGAAGGGCCACTGATTTGGATGAGATTATTAGGGATGATTTTACAGAGCTCAGTTCTGAGCTAGGTTTTCAAGTAAGGGAAAGTCAGGAATTAGTAAAGTGTATCTGAAAATAATAGAAATGCTTACTACTTATTTCAAATATGTAAAAACTCTTAACATGGCAAATGAGCAATTATTTTTGTAAACATAGCCACAACTATATGGCACATGTAACTACTTAGCTACACCTCTCCTGAGAATCGAAAGGTTCTTCAGTTTGAAATCCATTCAAATTTATGAATATAAGTTTTCCATCTTTATCAAAGATAAATTTCCTGACTAAACTGTTAAGCTTTGTCAAGCTGTAAAAACATAAAGTTAAATAATAGAAAGCAGCCCAGATTATCAGGTCTCTTTTACAATTATTGAGGAACTTGATGCTCTTTACATACAAGTAATTAATTTTGTCTCTAATGCTTTCAGGTTTTAATTTCACTGGCTCTCTGGAACTTAGAGTCTGACCTCAGAGCCACTCTTGGGCTTATCTGTGAAATACTCTGACTTCATTCACAGGAGACTTTTCTGCAGGTACTTCTACGAAACAATTTCCTCTAAGAGTGGGAAATTATCACACTAATATCTGAGTCTTCTCAAAACTAAAAGGTGAATGGAAAGGACAGTTGACATTCTTAGTTTTTCTCTAGGAGAAGATAAAGTAGTCAGTACTCTCCTTTTCTTTCTGGAGAGCTATAAGGAAACCATGTAAAATCTTAGTGACACAAGCACTAAAAGTGGTCTACGCATAACCAGATGCAGGTTAATTCTAGAGGGGTTTTCTGCTTTATATTACAATCTGAACTTATTTCCTTCTTTTTAAGGAACGATTCTCGATCCATCCCTTAGATACTTCATTTTAAAGTACCTGAAACTGAGGCCGCTTACTATCAGTCTTATGCTAGGTTTCTTTAGTGTGAGTTTTGTATAAACTGGATGATAAAATTTAAAAGAACTTTACTCCTCTGTTTAAAGAATAGATGGGAGAAAGTGTATGGAGAAAAGACTTCCAGGGAATAAACATGAGATACAGAGTGTGAATTACAGTGGTAACTGAGGAAATAAAAATAAAAGGCACAAGCTAGACTGACATTATTCAGGGAAGAACAAAACTAGTAATTGTTAAAAAATTCTATATGAGGACTAAGAAAGCAAAAACCCCATGGTTAAATAAAATACTGTTCGAATTACATTTGAGAAATGACAGCATAAAACCATTTTTAACAGTAAGGAGATACTGATAGTATCTAATATTTAATTCTAATATTAAATCCCTATAAACCAGGTATTTAAACCAGCTCTGAAATCATCAAACATAAAATGAGGTAAATTAAGAGCATGTACTTTAAAGGCTGCATAAGTGTAAGGCATTTAAAATAGTCTTTGGCACAGAGTAAGCATTCAATAAATGTTGACTGGTAGTGGTACTATCACCTGTGAACCATAGGCAAGCCAATTAATTTTTCTCAGACTCTTCATCTATAAAAAAGGAATATAAATATATATTTTGATCCTTATTTTGAGGATCAAATCAGATAATGCGTGTAATCAACCTTTATCAGTTGTTCTCAACCTTCCCCTTATCTCCCTGCCAATATATCTGATGGCTTCAACTCACTTTCATCAATAATCATGGCTTATTAATGAAGCAATTCGCAAAGTGAGGAAAAGAAGAATCACTCTAAACTCCTATAATAAAATGAATACATCCAATGACTTAGATAGCAAAATTGATTGTTCTATTAGCAGTGATACTACTGGGACTCACAATTTTCATGAAGATGCTAAAGCGATATCAGTAGGATTACATACCGTCCACTGTCTCAATTTAAATGTTCTTTGACTTTAAAAATTCATTAAAGAAAGTTATTTGTGAAAAAAAAAATCACTTGGTAAACATCGAACATAAAATACCAAACATTCATATTTGTGTTTTCTGTGCTATACTGTTCCTATAGATTCACAGTCCCCAAAGAGAGCCTTAAGTGTGTATTTGTGGTTGACTGTAAACCAATACTTTTAAAATATGGACCAAGTACTAAAGCAAAATATCCTACAAGATCTTACTACGTGTTTGGTGTGTTATTTCTGTAAAACTATATGAAAAGGGGCCATATTGCTGTGAATAAAAAAGCTTATGATTACTGATAAACAATTAAAATTCAAAAGCTCAACAGTAAGTGACTTCAAAGTCTTTTGCTTGAATGTACTTCAGGATCAAAATGACATTAGTTTTGTATATTCAGTTATTACCTATCAATCTTTAAACATGTTTTAATTTCCAGAAGCAAGTTGTTAAGATTTCTACATACTCTAGCATATCTAAACTGAACAGTCATAAGAGACAAGTGTGGGATACAATGGTAGAATTCTGCTACTAAGTATGAAATAGACTCCATCTAAGGAGGAAAAAAAAGTCTTTGTTTTCTTTTCAAAGGAGAACTGCTTTTTTTAAATGAATCTTTAAAATAAGAGGCAGCATAGTACAGTGATGTAAGGAGGTGAACTAAAGACCCAGACTACTTAGGTTCAAATCTCAGCTACACTACACTGTGTGAAGACCTCTGTGAGCCTAAGAAATGTGAATAACAGCACTGGTCCCCTGAATTGAGGTGATGAGTAAATAAGTCAATATGTACTTACAGCAGTTCCTCGCACATAGTGTTTTTAAATGTAATATTATATGTCATGGCCTGACAAACCAATTTTTTATTATTATACTTTTATGCAAACAAGAGTAATAATTGTAACAAAACCATTTTGTGAAAATA
Source organism: Galeopterus variegatus (assembly GCF_000696425.1). Taxonomy (NCBI): domain Eukaryota; kingdom Metazoa; phylum Chordata; class Mammalia; order Dermoptera; family Cynocephalidae; genus Galeopterus; species Galeopterus variegatus. The sequence continues at coordinate 546,919 of NW_007726764.1, forward strand.
TCATTCATTTAACACCTTGAGTGTGCTAATGGAAAAATGGTATAATTTAGAAAAAAATAAAGCCTGAATGTCACTAAATAGATAAATGAAATCACTGATTAACCCTGGATCTTCTTGGACAAATAGGGTACATTAATCCTAGATTCACTGACATCTTAGAAGTGATTTTAAAACTTACAAAAAAGGCTTAAATTAAGAAAAATTGCTTTTCTAGATTTTTAAGCAACTGAAATATGAAAAATATGCTTTATGTTACTATTTCTGCCCTTATTTTCACCAATTTACCAACACTAAAAAAGTTTTGTTTTCTGGTTTCACTTTCTGTAAATAACATAATATATACTCCATTTTGGTGGTAAACACCCTGGCACAACTTTTCTTTAGTAAGTATATACTAGACAATTTGGAATTCAGGTTAATAGTGTTCCTTTACATTATTAACTTATTTGTGATTATAAGAAGGTTATTTTCTATGTCAATCAAAGTTGCACAAACATAAAGGACAAAATAAAATAAATCCTCAAAGATTTGTAAGGACTGGAGAAAAAGCTCTAAAAAGCGAAATCAATGTCTCCCATCTAAAGTACCTCATTCATCACATTCTTCGGCAATTTATTGAAGAAAAATGTCATAGGTATTTTAAATGACTCTAAACAGAAATTAAAGTTGCTCTCCAAAGTTACACCAAACATACTAGAGTTATTAGGGTTCATACAAAAATGACATGCAATATTTAGCTAATTTGCAAAGTTAGCTACACATTGTCACTGATCATAACTGCACATAAAAATTACTGAAAATGATTGGCAGATGAGGAAAATTAGGCAGTGATTTTGGTGATTTGTAGTTACCTATTTACTCATAATACGTCTATTTTAAAAGAAATCTCCAAAGAGAGCATTCCACAACCCGTACCTTTCTTTGTAACCCACTAACTTAACTACCATTAGTTAAATGAATAAAATTAAATTAGTTAAACGGATAAATAAAAATAAATGAATAAATACATAAATAATAGGTTCCTATAATACTTACATGTAATGTACTTTAAAAAAATTTTTCTTTTTGTCTCATCAGGAGAAATTACCATGTATATGAAAGTTGTCTTTAATTCATCCTAATTCTAGTTCTTATATCCTTTTTTCTATAGTTCCTAAATTCTAAGTTAATCTTGTTCATGGTTTTCTGAACCTCTTGTTGAAACTGAAACACATATCAACAAATAGCATTGAAACTACCGCTTTATTTTTTATTTTATGCAGGTCAGTGCTATTTTCCTACCTCACTTTCTTTAAGAGGTATAACTCTCTTGCATTAACTTTGACTTACTTTTTCACTATAAAGTCAAGTTCCTCTTCATCTCACACCTACGTAACTTATTTTCATATCTGAAAAATCAGTTTGTAGATAAAAAGATTTCACTGCTTATAAATAAACAGAAATCCTAGTACACATGCAGGATCAAATAAATCTTTATCCTCGCCCAGATATTGGATTTAGTTTCCAGAGTACTGTGAGACAGTCCTTATCTGCAAAGTGCTTAAGAGCTAATTAGTGAAATATATTCATTTTAATTCATTTGACTACAACTTCAAACATCTGTATTAAACTCTCAAGAATAAACTTATGGTAAACCCATCATTTTTTTCTCAACATCCCAATCAGTCTTTCCAGGGTGGTTATATACATGTGACAAGGCAGTGTTCTATTTACATATGGCCAATTTCATCTATAAAATAACAGACAGGATTTGCCCAAATACCCATAAAAGACTAATCCAAAGATTTAAAAAAAAAAAAAGACACAAAAAGATAAACAACTTTCTGAGTTTCAAAAATGTGAGCCCAACTACATTATTAAATATCCCCACCAGTTCTTTAACAAATTTGTATTTATCAAATTATTCTCCTTAAAACTCCAATAAAACATCTGCTCTACACTATTTAAAAAAAAAAAAAAAAAAAAAGGTTTCACCTGTTAATTTGCAAGAAAACTGGCTCACATATAAGCCAAACTGGTTTCTACAACTCCCCAGTACCACCTTGCTCCGGCAATATTTTCCCCTTTAAATAAAAGAAAATTATTATGAAAATGAAACTTGCACATTCTGCTGTTACCTAAATATGTGATCCTCATTTTTCTTTTCTTTAAAATGAAAACAGTGAAATGATCAAACTGATGAACCTCCTGTATTTACTCTTTAAAATAATTTACAGTAACTTTGTCAAAAAGCAAAAATACACTCATTCGAAAAATACCAAACTTTAAAAAGTTTAATGCCCATAATACACATATTACTCCTATCATCCTCTGGTGTCAACAACACCATTTATCACTCAGTATACCAAAAACATGACAACATTAAAGAGAAATGATACCTATGTTTTAACTTAAAGGTTTTTATTTTACAGATATCCACATTTATCTTTTTATGAGGAGGTAACAGAACGGATAAATTAAGAATTTTTAACATATAAAGGAGCAGGGATTGATTTCATCTTTAATAATCCACAGGCCAAGGTAAACTTAGATGTCCTAGGAAATGTCAAATTTCTCCAGAGTAATAAACATCTTAAGAACATTCCATTATGAACAATAAAGTCATTATAAGGTACTATTTTTTTTGCTGTAACGCAACATCCTCAGGGATTTTTATCATATAAACACTGTATGTGGCCTAACAAAGTGGGATAAAAGTACTCAGTCTTAAAGTACTTAAATTCAAGTCCCAAGTCTGCCATCGATTAGCTTACTTGAAAATGATCCCAATACCATGGCACTTTGTCAGGAGTAGATGGTGGAGATAAGGTAACTAAAATTTAATATCTCATAAACATCAAGTCTTTTAGAACATTTAACTTAATCACGATAAAACCCCTTTAATAAAATTATTACTGTCCATTTTATAGGTGAAGATATGAGGTGCAATGATTTAAATAACTTTCCTCAAAGTCATACTGCAAGTTAAGTGGTGGAATTGTGATATAACTCAAGTCTAAATCTTAAGCTCCTTCCACTAAGCCATACTAGAGTACATGAGAAAACACTTTGCAAATTAAATACCACTGTTACGGTCACCGTGGGAAGTGAAAATAAAATTTTATTATAATAATGAGGCACATTATCCTTCCAGAAAAACAGAGCATTTTCTCTTTATGTTATATATTCGCATATTTTAGTTATTCTGGATGCTACTTGATATAGCCGACAAGTACTAAAATCTCCACATACCCTTCAGAATTTTAAATGTATATCCTTTGGTATTTGACAAATTTGAATATTAGCAAGTTACTTAAGCCTCGAATGGACTTATCTACTTTTTGCAGGCCTACGTTATCCTTCAAACAGGAGGGAAGGGCTGCACTTCTATCAGAAACACGGCCGGCTTCTATCAAGCCTCCACTAAAGCACAAGACCACGTGGTATCTCTCAAAAGCCTAGGGCTCCCTACTCCTCTCCGTCCTTTTGACAAGAAACTGGAATCTAGGGTTTCTTTTTCTTAAGTGGAGCACTGACACATGCCACCTGTGTAGTACAGACCGCAAGCATCCTGTAGCCTGCCTCCCGGAAGACTACAAGAATCAGAATAAAAGGGAACTTGGATACCAACAATACGGGAAAGGAAATGACTGGAGAAGTAAAGCGGCGGAGTCCGTGATAAGCCGCGGGACCAGGACCTGTCAAAACAGTTTAAGACTCACGCCAAACGACTGTAACCTACCATTCGGGAGGCCTGAGGTGGGAGCGGCAGGATGGGAGGAAGGAGGACGAAGAGAACCGCACGAGGAACTGCCGCCGCTGCCGCTCCCCGCATACCTCTCAGCACTCTCCGAAAAGCCACAAACCCTGGCCTTCATCTCGAGTCTAACCTTTGCCCTCATATTTAGGGTGCAGCCCAAATCCTGCTGCCCAGGGCGGCCGCCGGCGGACCTGCCCGCACCTGTCACTAGCCAAAGACACGAGCACGCGATTCCCGCCCAGCTCTCCACCATCCTCAGGCAACCGTCGCCACCGCAACCCCTTTCCCTCACCAGGTGTCCCCTTTCCGGAGCGAGGTTTTGAGCAGCGTCGCGATGTCAGACCGCTGGGTGTCCAAATCCGCCGCTCCGCCTTCCGCCATCTTCTTCCACTAGCGGTAGCGGAGGCGGCAGCGACGGCGGCGGCACGCCCCAGAGCATTGTGGGAATGGCGTCCTACGGCCCCTCCCTCGGCAGGTCGAAACCAAAAGAGACGTAAGGGGGGGTGTGTGCCTTGGGACAAGAGGAGGCCCCGGGGGCGGACTGGGTGCGCGGCAGTGGTCTGCTGCCCCCCATCGGCCTCCGGCCGTCCAGCATCTCGAGCCGTGGCCTTCTCGGTCCGGGACCGCCAGGTTTTAACTGTCCTCGCCGAGGGCTCTGGAGATCTCTGGCTTGAACGATGCCACCGACCAGTCCATTCTCGGCTTTGCCTTCCCCTCCCTCTTTCCTACAGACGCTTGAAAACCCTTATTTGCGCATTCACTCGCGCTGAAGGGTGGGGTGGGGCGGGGGTCGTGGGGACGGCTAAGATATGGCAGAGAATTTAGGAGCGCTGTGGCTCTGGGCTTTTCGTTGCGAGTTGCAGAACCCAAACTGGGGGAACATAAAGAACAATCCGAAACCGAGCGCTTGGCCGCAGTGCCCTCCTGGGTTTTTTCCAGCACTCTTACTCCTGCTGTAGGTGGGGACCTTTTTATAAGCTCTTTGTGACTTCTACCCAGGCACACCCAGACAACTAAGCTGCGGTGAAAAACAAATCCTAGTTCCTGAGTGAGCAGGGAATAAAATATGTACTGAATAATGCCGGGTACTAAAGGGGAAGAGAACATGCAAGAAATCTTTCTCTAAGAGAGGAACGTTTCCTTAGCTTCACCTTTCCGTGGTGCATACACCTGAAATGAAACTAGATAATACCAGCTTTATTTGAAGCCAACAGATATGTTAGAAATGGGGAAATCAAGTCTGTCGGATATCGAATGCCAAGATCACACAGTCAGTAAGTGGAGAGGCAAGTTTATAACCTAAGTTCCAAAGCCCACGTGCTTTGGAACTTAGGTTTAACCTCTGTATACCTGGTGGTGGCTAGCACAGTGCTGCCTAACATGTAAAAACCACCTAAATATTTGTTTAATAAACGAATTGTGGCAAAACTGCTTAAGTATTTCCAAGCATGAAGATGTCCAGAGATTTAAGATAACATAATGATGTGAAAAGTCTAAAAGGTGGACAGGAATCCCGCATGATTTTTTTTGTTTCCCCAATTTTAATGTCTACTCTTAAGTCATTTGGTGAGAATGCAGTAAAGATGGACATAGTTATACTAGTAAGAAGTGCTGAAACCTTCCAAGTGGAAGTAGTGTATATCGGCACTGTGGTTTGTGTATATCAGCATTATGATTGCTTGTTTTTGCATAATGATACTATTTTACATTATTATGTCAATCTTGAGAATCTGAAACAGCTTCCAGTTACTGCTGTCTCTTATATTATTTGGCTTTTCTCCTGACAGGTTGAAAAATTAGAGTTTCTCTAATCATGGGCATCTTCAAAGGGTCACATTTTCCCCCTTTGCCATCCACTGTCTTAAAGAGAACAAAGTAATTTTCCAGAGGCAACATGAATATGGAAAGAATATGTTGGAGCCACATGGATATGAATTCAAACCTCACTTCAATCTCCACTCGCAAAGTACTTATACTTTAGTTTAATCATGAAATTGAGTATAATACGTATCTTAAAGGATTTTTATAAAGATTAAATGAAACAATATGCATTTATTGCCTGGGACATAACAGTCAATCAATAAACACTAGTGTTGTTGACTGATGACAGGATGAATTATATAATATGTGAATTACATCTCAATAAAGCTGTTTAAAAAAAGGTGTCAGGTACTTTGAAGGTAAAGCTGTTGCTGTCTGTCATTTTATAAATATAACCAAGAGGCAACGCATCATTCACTCTACTGCCCAGTTTCCCTTCCAAAAAAAAAAAAAAAAAAAAACCCTTTCGAAATACTTATACTTTAGTTTAATCATGAAATTGAGTATAATACGTATCTTAAAGGATTTTTATAAAGATTAAATGAAACAATATGCATTTATTGCCTGGGACATAACAGTCGATCAATAAACACTAGTGTTGTTGACTGATGACAGGATGAATTATATAATATGTGAATTACATCTCAATAAAGCTGTTTAAAAAAAGGTGTCAGGTACTTTGAAGGTAAAGCTGTTGCTGTCTGTCATTTTATAAATATAACCAAGAGGCAACGCATCATTCACTCTACTGCCCAGTTTCCCTTCCAAAAAAAAAAAAAAAAATGCACTTTCGAAATGTTGAATCCTATAACTATGCAACAAAATAAAATAATCTTTTCTTCACTTGCACCATGCTCAAGGCAGCGGTTAACTGGATATAGATTTGTAAATTCAACGTCAATTTGAATTATACGTCAGCTTTATGAGGTCATTTTGTAGACCTAACTAGTTGCCATCAGATCCAGGAAAAAATTAATAGTTACAGTATTTTACTTAACAAGCACTTATAGAGTTCCTGGCACAGTTCTAAACACTTGAAATTATTAACTTAATCCTCATAGCAAAACTGTGAGATAGGCACTGTTATTATTAGGCCAATTCTGTAGATGAGGAGTTGAGGCAAGTGAGTGGCAGAATGCAAGTTTGAAATCAAGCAGTTTGGCTGCAGAATCTAGAAGGTTTGTGGTAAGTTTCTATTTTTCTACTGATATTTATAATCCTTTTTATAGCAATCAACTTTTTAATGACCTCAGTTTACAATTTATGGAAATTCTGCTTATTTTACTGATGATACTTCTTTCAATTACTAAAAGAAATCAGATATTGTCCATAAATACTAAACTGGCTAAGGTTTATATCTCTACTTAGTAGCTAAATAAATAAGTTGGTGAGAAAAGCTACTTTACCTCGAATCACAGATAATTGAAAATAAATGAGTGGTTACATCTGCTCATTTAGAATGTCTTCACTGATGCTTCTCTTAGTTAACTTTTTACTAATGTATTGTTTGTGTGGTGATGGTCATTACCTTTTCAGACCCTCTGTACCTTTCTTGTCTATTTAAAATTTAACCTAAGGTGTCAAATGAGAGCCAGTTTTCAGCCTGCTGTTAACCAGAGAAAGAAGAAAAAACACTGTGTTTTCTAATAGATTTGAATGAAAGAAAGTAGAAAGCAGAATCCCAAGATAAGTTTTGCCTACTTCACAATTTTGTATGGTACTGGCTACATGAACCCAAGGGAAAATCTGCGTGAGGTCTGAGTGTATTTAACAAATCACATACATTTACAGAATCAGCACATCACCTAAATGTTTGATGAACAATGTTTGGTAACCTGGCTGTCTTTATTTATCAACTCTTCCTATCTTTGACCTTCAGGAACCACTGTCACCTTTTCCTTCTCCCCTGTCTTTCCTCTACAGTTATTCAGTCCCCAACCCCCACCAGCCTCTCATTCTTATTTAGCTCTCTAAACCCTTCATTCTTTTCTCTTACGTAATTTTATAATTCCCTTCTCCCTTTACCAGCTTTCTGTACGGCTGAAAGGCAGTGCAAAGGCGGGGGAGTAGAGAAAGAACCAAAATAGCATGTAGTAAAGTGCTTAATCTGTTAATGGTATTTTGAAATTTGGGATATGAATAGATATTGTAAGTGCTACGATGTAGTTTTTAAAGCTTAAGAAAATAAGAGGCTCCTTATTTCAGACAAATATTAGGTTCTGATAAAGAGAATGAAATGAATATAGTGCCTTTTACAAAGAGCCAGTATAGTTGAATTTTGACTCTGACTCAATCCCTTGCTGTGTAACTGTGGCCAAGTTATTTAATCTATGTGAGCACTCGTTTTTTCATTATAAAATAAGGTGATTAGACTTCAGGGGACGAAACTCAAATGCTTTCAGGGGCTAGATATAGCTAATGTAAATGGGTGAAGTAAACCTGTTGTAGATAGTAAGGAGTTGTGGGGACTCCATTGAAGTATTTGCCCCAACTTAAAGTATTTAAATTAAAAAAAATTAAAACAAGCAGAATGGTATCTCCTGTCCTATAGAATATGGAAAGTTTAATTTTAACATTGGCATTAAGTGTTTGAATTGATTAATCCGGGTTGCTATTTTATATTCCCTTTTTTAGAAGCACACACAAAATACTGTGAAAGCTGACACAACCCTGAAGATTGGTATAGTCTTCCCTATAGTAGATTTTTACTAAATGATGAAAGAACTAAACTTACTTGAATCAATAAAAAATTAAGTAGTGTAATAAGCGTAAATTTACAGCAAAAACATTTAAAAATGAAATGTGCGTGTATGGTGGGAAACTTCTCCAAGAAAGACTTGGCTTATCCTGTCTAACCATGAGTGATATAGATCACATCAAGGCTGATAGTAGGAAAAATCTGCCTATTTTATATTTTCTTTATTTGTTACATTTATTAAAAGATTTCAAGGTTAAAAAAGAAAGAAAGAAACAACAGCCACAATAATACATTGAACTTTCAGAGGAGAAAACAGAACCATGGTTACAAGAGGTGGGAAAGGCGGAGGGAGAGGGGTGTTAGGGAGAAATTGAGTAATGGACACAAAGAATAATTACGTTTTGTAATGATAAATATGCTAATAATCCTGATTTAACCATCACATATTGTACACAAATACTGATAGTCAACTCTATCCCAGAAATATGTATAATCAATTATGTTTCAATTAAAAAAAGGAAATATTTCAAGGTTGATAAAGAACCACTTCATTAAAATAGAAATGTTTAAGCAGATTCTGGGTCCTTTCACAAGCCTAACAATAATGTGTGGATTTAGAAAGCCAAATCATTTTAAATATGCTGACCTTTTGTTTTAAAGGACAAGGTAAATTAAATAAAATTTTGATCTTAACATTACATTACATTCTTGATCATTTTTGGTTTATATCAGTTTCATCTAAAAGTTTTAAAATGTTTTCTTTTATCCTTATGAATCTTGGAAATCAGCACAGCCAGAGTGAAGTAGAGAGTTCTGTAGTGATCCGGTGATTCTGCAACTATATAGATTCCAGAGAGATTAACTTTGTTTTCTCCCAAGAGAGAACTGAATTATTCAGTTTTTGTTCGGACATTCCTCCTCTTCATTTTGGCTGAGGTAGCAAAAAGACTTACACTGCTGACAAAGAGTTTTAGAACAATATAATAGCAGGTCTTAAAGAATACATCTATATTCCACGACTGATGGAAACATTGAACTATGCATTCTTTATGACATTGTCCTCCAGGTATCTCTAAGCAACAGGACACGATGGACCACACAGTAGGTTTTGGTCAAGTTAGAAGACACCAAACATGAAAAAACGAGTTTAGTGATTTTATAATAATATTTACCATTGCTTTTTGTTGCTAGCCAATATGCTTCTAAGTCCTCTTGAACTATTTCAGTTATGCATGTCTAAATTATTACTGGCCTGAAGCTGCTGTGTAGTACATTGGACATGTTTTCTACAGCATGAGGGATTCCTGAGATGTGCAGGAAATAATAGTACACCTCTCTAGATAATTTAATTTACTTAATGATAATCAAAATTTATTAGGATATAGTGGAAAGAGTATGCATTTTAGAGTCAGAAATACCTATATGTATTTGAATGCTCCACTCTGCTACTTATTAGGTCTGTGATACTGGAAACTTTAGTGTCCTCTTCTATAAAATGGGGATAATAGACTTATTTTATAGGATTCTTTCAAAAGCAAATGGAATAATGAATGTGAACTCATAATAGAGCTCAATATATAGTAGCAATTATTATTTACAAAATATTTGTCTTCTTTAGACTGGGGCAGCTAAAATTCAAATACTAAATTTGAATGTCTAAACAAATTCAGTATGATCACAAAGTTGCTATGCAATAATATAAATGGTGGTATTAAAATTAATAGTTCCTCATGTCAAAGAAATCCAATTTCTTTTTTTTTTTTCCTTTTTGTCTTTTTTCGTGTCTGGCAACGGATCGCAACCCTCAGTGTCGCACCCGTACCGGACCGGGACCGGCAACGGGATCGCAACCCTCGGTGCTGCGTCCACACTTCGCTCAGCCAGTGAGCGGGAACCGGTCTGCATGTGGGATCCGAACCCTCGGCGGGAGCGCCGCTGCGCTCCCAAGCGGCGCACTGTAGCAGTGCGCCACCGGGCCGGCCCAAAGAAATCCAATTTCTAAAGGGCTTAAGAAGGAGGATATTAAAAATCTAGCTTTACCCACAGTCTTTTGTGTGAAGGTATTCTTAGGGATAAAATAAGGTACATGGATGCCGATAGAATATGACACAAAAATGTGTATATGCTTATGAATGCCCTCTAATTATAAACATAGATACATAACAGATCAAAGACATGTTTTAGAGTCATCTTACCTATGGACTGACAGTGTGGAAGGCAGAATAATGGCTCCCTGAAGATGTCCATATCCTAATTTCAGAACCTGTGAATATTTTACCTTTTATGGCAAAAGGGGCTTTGCAGATTTGATTAAGGTTAAGGACCTTGAGATAAGGAGATTATCTTGGATTATCCACTTAGGTCCAGTCTAACTACATGAATCCTTAAAAGCAGAAGAAACTTTCCTTGATGTGGTCAGAAGAGATGTGACTATGGAAGAATGGCTTTGAAGATGGAATAAAGGGGCCATAAGCCAAGGAATGTGGATGGCTTTTAGAAGCAAGAAAGGGTAAGGAAATGAATTCTTCTCTAAAGCCTCCAGAAAAGAACATGGCCTTGCCAACACATTGATTTTAGCCCAGTAAAATTTGTGTCAGACCTATAGAAATGTAAGATAATACACTTCTGTTGTCTTGAGTCACTGAGTTTATACTAATTTGTTACAGCAGCAATGTAAAACTAATACAGTACAGAAAGGCAGTAGAACAGCCTACCTTAAGGAAATTAAAACAAAGCAAAATATATTCAGGCCTCAAATTGATCACTGTGTTCATCTGTTATAGCATTACACAGATACATATATCACAGATAACAGCCTACCTTAAGGAAATTAAAACAAAGCAAAATATATTCAGACCTCAAATTGATCACTGTGTTCATCTGTTATAGCATTACACAGATACATATATCACAGATAACAATTATAATAAATTAGACTCAATAAAATTTATTCTCTGATGACTCATTGACAAAAGTATGAAAGATATTTTTAGCAGTGAACTCTAAAAATAACATGATACAGGAAGAAATATCCATACTGTAGTCTTTAGAGATTTTAAGATTTGGTAACTTTTTAGTCAATGTTACCAGATTCTTAACATCAAATAATAATAAATATTCATCAACAGTGAGGACCTGGAGCTTATAAATTATGCTTGTTACATTTCAACTGGGTTAGATATAAGCCAAGACTAGATGACAGAAGATAGCCAAACAGCTTCTAGACAAGTTGTAATAGAATAATCATTGGCCTATAATGCAGAAGAAATGCTATAAGACTCACTAACAGAGACTCTAAAACAGTGCAGAAAAGCAACAGCATCCATTAAACTACCCTCATTGTATTAGTCGGGGTTCTCCAGAGAAAAAGAACAAATAGGATATGTATAGATATATAAAAAGAGATTTATTATGAAGGATTGGCTCACACAGTTATGGAGGCTAAGTTCATGTTCTACTGTCTGCAAGCTTTCTTCAGCTTGCTGGTGGTATAGCTCCAGTCCAAACTCAAAGGCCTGAGAACGAGGGGAGCCACTGGTGTAAGTCCCAGTCTGAGTCTGAAGGCCCAAGAACCAGGAATGCCAATGTCCTAGAGAAAGAGAAGATGGATGTTCCAGCTCAAGCAGAGAGAGAATTTGCTCTTCCTTTGCCTTTTTGTTCTATTCAGGCCTTCAAAGGATTGGATGGTGACCATATGCATTGGAGAGGATGGTCTTCTTTACTCAGTCTGTAATTCCAATTCTAATCTCTTCTGGAAATACCATCACATACACACCTAGAAATAATGTTTTACCAGTTTTCTGGGCATCCCTTAGTCCAGTGCAGTTGACAAATGAAGTTAACTGTCACACTCATATATTATAATCAGAGGAAATTGACTCAGGTGACTTATGAGAGATAGAGGCATAAATACATATAGAGCTAGATGATACATGTAACTGCTAGCCCAAATAGATTATAAATCAAGGCACACACCCGAATTTTTCTTTCTTTTTTCCTTTTCCCCTCCCTCCTTCCCTTCCTCCCTCTCTCCCTCCCTTTCTGTATCTCCCAAAGTACGTGATACAACTGTATGTGGACAGTGGTTTCTTGATAAGTACTTGAATGAAGTGACTTTGCAGCCCCCTCCCTCCTTCCCTTCCTCCCTCTCTCCCTCCCTTTCTGTATCTCCCAAAGTATGTGATACAACTGTATGTGGACAGTGGTTTCTTGATAAGTACTTGAATGAAGTGACTTTGCAGGCAGGTTAAAACTAAAAATAAGCCCAAGTTTACCAAATACTCAAAGTGGATAAGGGAAGGTAGAAGTAGATCAAGGTAAGGAGGAAAAAACCCTTCTTTTACTAGAGCAAGGGCTGAGTGGTTGTAAGTTTAGACTCTAAAATGCTATAACTGCTTTTGATGCTGTACAGCAAGCTTCTTTCAACCCTTTAATCTAAAACTGAGCTTAAAACTTTTTTCTCTTGAGAAGGGAATAAAAGAAACTAGAAAACTAAGACAGTTCAGAACTGTGAGACTTTCAAAATAGATAAAGGAAGTTTTCCCAAAGTTCTCCTCTTAACAAGGTTTGCATTTGCAAACTTTCTATTTTCAAATGGCATAAATTAATTCAGAAAATAAACAATAAAATCTTATATGAATACTTTTTCAAGTCTGAAAGAAGTTAAAAATTATGTTAAAGAGGGTAAATAAGCTTTTAAAAATATAGAAAATTCTATCTAACAGAAATGACAATTCATTAGGAAGGAAATCTTCACCAACATTGATTTTATTATATATTTGCTATCATGGCATGGAAGAAAACTTATAAAATCCACAGAGTTATTTTTCAGGTGTTTCTTTTGAAAGCTATAGGAATGGTGGTATTTGATTGAGAATAGGCTTGGATACTCAAGGTAAATTCGGAAGTTCCTCCCTCAAAAAGGAGCTCTTAAATCAGGGAACAAGGTATCTAAGAAGAGAACGTAATTCTTGATGTGAACTTCGAACGGTATGATGAAATTTATTTGGAATTTGCTCTTCCTTTTAGCCACCTAGAAGTATATTACTTATCCAGTGGACAGTTAATGGATGGAAAGTTAAAAAAGAAAATCATCTCAGCCTAAAGCAATGTTTCTAAAAGTGTGATCTGTAGATTAGCTGTATCACAAATGCTTGTGGCACATTTAGAATGTGTATTTGGGGGCCCAATCCCAAATATACCAAATCAGAATCTTTGGGGGTTGAGGTTTAGGAAATATAGCTCACAGGTGATTCTTTTGCTTTCTAAAGTTTGGAAAGTATTAATGTAAAGAGACAGGTTGGCTTTTTCAATTAATTTTTCCCAGATTTAGGTAATAATCCTTGACCCAGTGATCAAGGCTATCTTAATCCATTTGGGCTACTATAAGAAAATATCTCAGACTGGATAAGCTATAATCATAAATATATTGTTTACATTTCTGGAGGCTGAAAGTATAAGATCAGTGCAGATTCAGTGTCTGGTAAGGGCTTGCTCTCTGCTCCATAAATTGTGCCTTGTTTCTGTGTTCTCACATGGCAGAAGGGAGGGAACACTGTGTCCTCTCATGGCAGAGTGGTCAAGGCAGCTCCCTTCAACCTCTTTTGTAAGAGCACTAATCCCATTGAGGACTCTGCCCTTATCACTTAATCACGTCCCCAAAGGCCCCTCCTATTAATATTATCACATAAGGTATTGGGTTCCAACATACTAATTTTGGAAGGACACCGACATTCAGACCATAGCAGACCCAGACTGGGACGGACTTACATCATCAGTTCTCTGACTCTTGGGCCTTTGGACTTGTTCTGAAGCTTACAAAATTGGTTCCCCTGGTTCTCAGGCCATTGGACTCAGATTGAATTACATTACTGGCTTTCCTGGTTCTCCAGTTTGCAGATGGCAAATTGTGGAACCTCTAGGCTTCCATAATTACATAAGCCAATTCCTATAATAACTAAATAATCTACCTATTGGTTCTTTTTCTCTGGAGAACCCTGACTAATACACTTATCTAACTTAATAGACTTAATTACAGAGATTTTGGGTGCATTAAGCTTCTGTTGTTTCATGTCCTTAATCCTTTGTAGATCCCTTTCATCCAGCTGAAAGGATCTAGTAGGTACCACCTGTACTAGACACTCTCTACTGAAGCTCATACATGTGGCTGCAAGGTTGATACTATATGATTATTTTCCAATAAAGGAAACAAACTGAGCTTTATTTATGCAACCTCTGTCACCCAAAAGATAGTCTTTGTACTATAGATCCATTTATGGGTGGCCATGAAAGAAAGTAGTTGGGGATATCGTCCCAATGGGCAGAGCATTGGGTGATACATCTGCTTGTCCACTTTGGAAAGAGATATTTGGAAAGGGGCCTGAAAGGAAAAATATTGGGATATTGAGGACTATGAAGTCAGAGTGAAAAGTATGTGAATGGACCTATGAGAGTGGGCACAAAATGTCAAGATTTTTATATTACATGTGAACATCAACCATAAAGCACACACCACAGAAGAAGTATTGAATAAACGGACTGAATGTCTCCAACAGTCATCGTCTCTTAGCCTCTGTCCCCAGAGCTGGAATAATGAGCACAGGAATGGAGTAGCCATCGTGGCAAGTATGGTGGCTACAAAGGGTCCTACTACATGGGCTCCCATTTTCCAATGGTGATTTGGCTACTGTTGCTGCTGAATGTTCATCCTGGCAGGAACAGAGACCAATGATGACTGAGCCCCTGATATGGAATCATCCTTAGAGGAGAATCAAATGGTGACATGTAAATTGCACTGGATCCATTCTATTCTGGAAGTGGCAATAGTTTATCTTGATTGGAATTGACCCATATTACAGGTATGGACTTTTCTTTCCTGCCAATAGTGCCTCAACCATCTTTTACCATCTAAGGGCTCATAGAGTGTTTGATCTCATGACACAGGATATTTCATAATATCACATCAGGCAAAGGTATTAATTTTATAGAAAAGGAAGTGTGGTAGTGAGGACATGATCATGTGATTTACTGGTTTTTTCACATATCACACCACCCAGAACTGTAAACAGCTGCTGGCCTGATAGAGCAATGGAATGGTCTATTGAAGGATCAGCTGAAGCACCACCTTAGAGATGATACTCTATGCAGTATACACTCTGAATCAATGACCAATTGTTGCTGTGTTCCCAACAATTAGAATTTATGGGTATAGAAATGAAAGAGTAGAAGCAGTGGTGGCCTTGTGTACCATCACTGAGTGTCACAACTGGGGATTTTGTGTTTCTCATCTCCACAGTTATGGGCTCTGTAGGTTTAGAGGTGTTTTTTCCCAAAGGGTGAAAATTTCCAGCAGGAGACATGGCAAGAATCCTATTGAACTTTGAACTATGGCTGTCACAGGGCACTCTGGCTTCTAGCACCAAAGGATGAGGCAATAAAGGGGTCATCATGCTGGCAGTGTTATCCTAAATACTAAGAGTAGGTAGGGCTGCTTTTATACAATGATGGCAGAGAGGAATGTATTTGGTATATCTTGGTATGTCCTTGCCCAGTTTTGACAGTAAACAGAGTAGTAAAGTGTCCATGACTCAAGAAGGGTATAGTGACTCATGGATGAGCAACTGTGTTATCCCACCAGGTAAGCCAACAAGACCAGCAGAGGAGCTAGTCAAGGTTGAGGAGTGCTATGATCTAAATGTTAGTCCCCTCCAAAGCTCATGTAAAAAGCTTGATCCCCAGTGTGGCAGTGTTGAAAGGTGGGGTCTTTAGGAGGTGATTGGATTGTGAGGGCCCTGCCTTCATGAATAGATTAATCCATGAATGGGTTAATGGATTATCATGGGTTTGGTGTGATGGCCATATAGAGAAAGCAAGTGAGCACAATAGCATGCACTCTTGCTCAGACCTCTCCATGTAATACCCTGCATTGCCACAAACTCTGTAGAGAGTACCCACCAAGAAGAAGGCACTTACCAGATGCATTTCTTTGACCTTGGACTTCCCATCCTCCCAAACTGTAAGAAATAAATTTCATTTTTTTGTAAATTTCCCAGTTTCAGGTATTCTGTTACAAGCAACAGAAAATGAGCTAATGCGCACTTACCAGATGCATTTCTTTGACCTTGAACTTCCCATCCTCCCAAACTGTAAGAAATAAATTTCATTTTTTTTGTAAATTTCCCAGTT
This sequence comes from Galeopterus variegatus, assembly GCF_000696425.1. Lineage (NCBI taxonomy): Eukaryota > Metazoa > Chordata > Mammalia > Dermoptera > Cynocephalidae > Galeopterus > Galeopterus variegatus. The sequence goes on from NW_007726764.1 coordinate 563,361, forward strand.
TCAGGTATTCTGTTACAAGCAACAGAAAATGAGCTAATGCAAGGAAAACCTAGAATGAGTAGAATAGCAAAAATATGTTGAGTATCAGTCTTTGTGATGGAAGCTATTTATCTCACTAATTTTCTTCCCAAGGTTTGGACCCTTTCCCAAAACATATGCAAAGAAATGTACCTGAGTGGTACATGGGGTTAATTGAATTGAAGGATGAACTGTGCCAGTAACATTTTCATTCAGTACTAAAGGACTTATTCCTCTAGTTTTGCTGGGATTTCTTCTGATTTTAGCTGTCAGCTCTCTTTGAGAATTTTCCTAAGCCAATTTTCCTAAAAAGAGCCACCATGCCTAGGTCATGTTCTCTTCCAGGGGGTAGCCAGTAATCAATGACTGACTGATGTGGATTACTAAGGCCTGGCCCCATGGCATCCATTTGGAACATCTAGCTTTAGTAGGTTGGGTGAGAGCACTTCTTTGTAGGCTAAATTCCATTTCATAGTTTGCTTCCAGGGCACTCACACCTGTACCACCACCTTAATCTTTCCCAAGGTTTTAACAAAGTGCCTTGCAGCCACACCCTTGATTTGGTCTTTACCCTGAGGTTATGTTGAACAGCAGTGGGCTAGATTTGCTTTTTCTCTGAGATTTGGATTTGGTGAGAAACAGTTTCATTCTTTACCCTACAAGTTTCAAAATTTCTGTAATATCTGTATTCACTTCTCAATTCTGTTTGTAATCTGGGCAGTTCTTTTTGAGCTCCTTATCTTGTGCTTTTTCAAATGCAGCTAGCAGCAGTCAGTTTTTTTTTTTTTTTAACATTCTGCTTTGAAATCATCTCACCCAGCTTCACAAGTTTATTAGATAGATGTTCTGTCTTCCATGTTATTGCGATGACAATTTTACCAATTTTTTTGCCACTACATAACATGGCTTACCATTTTCCCAGCCTTCTATAACAATTACTCCACTGCCTACTGCCCAACGCCACATATTTTAGGTTTTTGTTATGACAGCACTCCGGGTTAAATACCAAATTCTGTATCAGTCAAATTTCACGTCTTTCAAGACACCCAAAATCCTAGTGGCATACAACAATATACATATATTTCTTGCTCATGCATTTGTGGGTTAGCTGGAGGTTGGTGGCTGATCTAGATGGGACTCAGCTGTGTCTCCAAGTTCAAGTTGGGTCCAGGTCTGCTCCACATGTCTCTCATCCTCCCTAAACCAAAGAAGAAGATCAAGAGACAAGCCCAAATATGCAAGACCAAAATTAGTAGCAGGGAAGTATATTCTTCTTGTGCGGAGAGGGAAAGGGAGTGATCATTTGCTGAAAAATCTTCTAATCTACTACTTTACCAGAATGCAAAATAGCAAGATAAAGTATGAAAATATGTTATAAATATATTAAATATATATATAACATATATATATAATATAAAATTATGTATAATTTATATAAAATATATAAAATTTTATATATATGAAATTTATATAAAAATATAAAAAATTTATAAATATATAAAAGTATAAATATATAAAACATATAAGAATATGTTAGAAAACAGTTAAGACACATGAAGAATGGGCAAAACCCAACATATGTCTACTAGGAGTTCCAGAATAAAAATAAGCAAGCCATGTTCAAAGAGATAATGCCTACAATTTTTTTCCAGAAAGAAAAAGCCCCAAAGTTTTCAGATTCAGAAACTACAATGAATTTGATGAGAACAAAACAAAACATACATTCCTCCACCCCCACACACAGATAGCTATATGCTATCTGTGTTTGATAAAAACAATACAGATAAAATCAAGTCATACATATACATGCATATCTACAAATACCATAGAAATTACAATTAGTTTGATAAAAACAATACAGATAAAATCAAGTCATACATATACATGCATATCTACAAATACCTAAATCTATTCTCATAAAAATGAGCATAAATATATGAACCTCAGAGAAAATCTTAAATATAAAAGATAGTTTCTTATTAAATAAATGCAATTTAGATAGAAAATTTAGATAGAAAAGTTAGGAAACTTCTCATCAGTTACAGTATATGCCAGAAGTATATGTTGGAATATCTTCAAAGTATTGGAAGGAAAGTTACTGTTGACTTAAAATTCTGTACTAAGTTAAATTAAAGATGAAAGGAAATAAAGATTTTAAAAAAAAGACTGAGTTTACAACACATTGACCCCTGCTAAAAGAAGTTCTCGCTAAATGTACTTCGGGAAGATGAAAATTGAACTTGGAAGAACTGAACGGAAGGAAGCAATTGTGAGCAAGACATTGACATAAGCATTGACAAGACCAATTTTAGGGGGGGATGTTTTAAAAAGAAGTTGCATAAATGAACCTTAAGGACATTAGGCTAAGTGAAATAAACCAGTCACAAAAAGACAAATACTGTGTGATCCCACTTATGTGTGGTACCTAGCATAGTCGAACTCATAGAAACAGAAATCATAGAACAGAAATCTACCAGGATCTAGGAGAGAATAGGAGAATGGGTAAAGTTTCAGTTTTGCAAAATCAAAAAGTTCTGGAGATAAGTTGTACAACAGTGTGAATGTACTTTAACACTACTAAATTGTACAATTAAAAATGGTTAAGATGATAAATTTTATGTCTATTTTACCACGATTAAAAATAAAAATAGAATTTGAAGGGAGATAATTTTAACATAAAATAAATGGTGGGGAGGGAGAAATGGCGTGTTAGTAATCCATGGGCATTAAGTTTTAGTCCAGCAAGATGAATAAGGTCTAGAGATCTTCTAAATATCATCGTATGTATTTTCGACAATAATATATTGTACACTTGAAAATTTTAAAAGGTAGATTTCATGTTAAGTGTCCTTGCCACAATAAAACAAAATAAAAAATTTTAAAACATTAAGAAAATGTTACACACCTAGTAGAAGGAGAGCTAAGATTCAAAAGAAAAGGAAGAGTCTCTCCAATTTTTTGTTTATTTTAATTGAGGGACTATTTCTCTAAACGATAAAGCTGCAACTTCTCTGAATATAAACACTCAAAATAAAGGGAATAACTTCCAGTCAAGGTGGTGGAATAGATGGTCCCCAGTGTCACTCTCTTCCACAAATCAACCAATTTACAACTATAAAAATGTAACATCAGCCAAGCTGGGGCCGCTGGAGCTCAGGTGAAGAGGAGGAGAGACCTATGGAACTCATGAAGGCAGGAGAAACCATGATAAGAGAAAGAAAAAACTGCTCTCAGCGTTTTGGGCTGCAGCTTCTTGAATGCTTGAGCACATGGAGCAGGAGCTGGCAAAGCCGCAGCTGTGCCCTTTAGATGGAGTTACTTGGAGGCAGAAAGGGAGAACAGGACATTGTTGGCCCCCAGGACAGCAATACCACTAATAGGGTTCCCATGGACCCACGCAGGAGCAAGGAGCCAGAACAGCTTAAAAAGGGGAGCCATTCAGAGGCCAATGAGTCATTGCAAGGGACTGGCACAGGGCCTGTCCATGGGAAGTGTTTGGAGCATGGGTGGTGGGGGAGATGGGCCCACTGGGGGGAACACTGGGACACAGCAAGGATAGCTGATCCACCCCTCAATCAGCATAGGACCACACAGAGGAGACTGGTCAGGAATGCAGAATTGCGTGGGGTGCAGTTCAATGAACACCTCAGGCCCAGATCAGAGTTTCTACAAAACCCAGGTGCACCAAGTATCTGGAGAGCTGGAAGTATCTATAAGGTCAACCATTAAACCCTGAGCTGGACATAATGTCTTCCCTAGGGAAACAGCAGCAAAGCAGCAATTTACCTCAACCACACAGCTCAAATACTGGTTCCCACAGGAAGTTCACCCATGTTAGAAGCAAGCGAAGGACAAAAGCTTAGTTCCGGCCCAGACACACCACAAATGCCTTGGGGCCCACCAGGGGACATGAGGCTTGGAGCCAGGGGCAGGACCCCTGCCCACAACCACTCGATTAGAGGGGGGAGTGGGGAGGGAAAGGGGGATGGGGAGGGATTGGACAAGGGGCATAAAGAATAATTATGATTTGTAACAATACATATGCTAGTAATATTGATTTGATCAACATATCTCAATGTTGAACCCCCAAAATATGTATAATCAATTTCGATTCAATAAAAATTAAAAACAAAAACTGACGAGGAGAAAACAAAACAAAACAAGATAAAGGGAATGCTCAAAATTATGATTGAACAGTTCTTTTGCTTGATCATAGGTCTTTGGGAATCTATTCAAAATGTAACCTTGATTTCTGCAAGGCATAGATTTTAGCTTTTCTTTTATAAATCTGATTATATATTGATCTTCTAAGACAAAAAGAAAAAATACATTACTAAGGAGTCACATTCTACATAGGGGTTATGTTCTAAAGTTACCTCAGAAATTGTGTAGTTAAAGCTATGGTTGAAAATACCTTATTTTGCCCCTAAATTTAAAAATGTATGGTTTTGTATTTTGAACATGACGTGTGAGTTATAATGTACAATACAGTAGGAGAACTCAATGAGCTTGTTTGCAAGAAAGAACAGAGACAAATGCTGATGTCTGCACTTATATGATGTTCTTCTGTGATCACACCTTTTAAATGAAGCGGAATGAGGAATAAGTGAAGTTGTGTAGAGTGCTCCCATTTGTCTGCAGGGTTTATTCAATTAAGTTTTGATAGTACAAATCTATAACCTTAATACACAATAATAAATACTTCTGACATGAGGAAAAATGGTGGGAGAAGTTAATTCTAACTTGGATAAAGATAGAAGTATCAGTTAGCTTTAGACTTTTTAAAGACAAGTATGTTAAAATTTTAAAGATCACTACATTAAAAAAAAAAAACTTCCAAAAAAGTAAAAGGGGGAAAATAACACAGTAAATTAAGCAATCCAAAGACAGACAATAAAACAACAGCAGCAGCAGCAAACAGAAAAGGGGAAAAAAGCAATGGAAGGCATAGCATATATAATAGAAATATGATAAAAATATAATCACAATAAATAAATAGATTAATTTTATTTGTTTCTGATTTGTTAAGAACCAGAGGCTCTTATAACCAATTAAAAAAACCCAGCCATAATCTATTTATAAAAGGTGTCTAAAACATAATGACAGAAATGTTGAATGAACAAGGATAAAAAAATAACATGCTAGGCAAATGAAATACTGATAAAAGAAAACTGTTTCTGCTGCTATGTCAAAATCTATTTTGAGTTGTCTTAATATCTATCATCAATCAATATAGACTTTGAGGCAAAAAAAGAAACCTTATTAGAAGAAAGAAACTAATGATAAAAAGAACAGCTTATTAGGAAAATGTAACATCCTGAATCTTTTTGTATCTAAATGAATGACGTCAAAAGTTATAAAGCAGAAAGACTAAAGAATTGCAAGTAGAAATTGACAAACACTTTTCAAAAAACTGATAGGTCAAGCAAAAATCAATAAAAATATAGAAGTATAGGACAATATAATCAACAAGTTTGATCTAATGATTTTATATAGATTCTTCTGCCCAATAATTAGAGAATACATCTGTAATCTTATTTCAAACAAAGGATGAAACATTTACAGATATTGAACAGTAAAAGTCATAAAGAAAACATAAACAAATACCAAACAATCCATGTGGTAAAGATCCCTTTTCTAAACAAAATTAGAAATCTATAAGAAAAAGACATACCCAAACTACCATGTGTTTGAAAACTAAACTAAATGGGTATGGCTAAAATAAATTATAAAGAAAATTATGTAAATTTAGAAAGGAATAGAATAAAGTTATTTCATACTAAAACAGAACTGAGAGTGATATTTCAGGTCTTAAATGTATATATAGGAAGAAATGAAGATTAATAAGCTAAAATTTAATTTTAAGATATTGAAAAAAGTACATCAGAATAAGACACATTTTTTTTTTTTTGGCAGTTGGACAATAAAGGGATTGAACCCTTGATCGTGGTGTTATCAGCACCATGCTCTAATCAACTGAGCTAACTGGACAGCTCTTAAGCCACAGAAATTAATAAAACAAAAAACAGAAGCAGAAAGTGGGATCAAAAAGCCAAAAAGCCAAAATCTGGTTCTTTGAAAAGATATATGTGTGTATGTTTACATACATGTAATTATATATATATATAATTTCCAAAAAAGCTGGTCAAGAAAACTAAGTAAGTCACACTAAACAATATTAGGAATATAAAATAGGGCATAATTGTGAGGTGGAAGAAAATATTGTCACTATTCATTGACAATACCATTGTCCATATAGAAATCCAAGAGAATCTACGGAGTATAGTGCTTGGGAAGAGTGACATCATGAAGATGGCAGAATAGATAACCCCAGCATTGCTCTTCTCACCGGAGATCAACTTACAACTATTAAAACACACAAAAAAATGCTGTCCCATAATCACTGGAACTAGGGGAAGAGAAGAGACTCGCAAGCCCTTGAAAGTATGGAAAGGTGCAGTGAGCAGGAGCAGGAACCACCCCAATCAGACCTAGCCCCAGCTGTTCCACAGACTGGCATGTTACAGGACATAGTTACCTGGAGAGGTTAAAGCAACATCGGCACCATTAGCATGAAGTTACTTGGAGTCCGCAGGGGAAAAGGCTTGTACTGTGATCACCTGCAAAAATAAGTAAATAAATTAATTTTTAAAATACCACTTTGGAGTACCCTATCTGATTTTCCAGCCCAGCCAAGCTGCTCACAAACCTCCCTTGCACCTGCATAGGAGGAAGGGGCCACAGCTATTGAGAAGGTGTCACCTAGAGGTTGGTGAGGCTTTACAGGGGACTCGTGTGTGTTCTCCCCCATGGGAAACATTTGTAGAACAGACATGGGGGAAGCTGCATTGTAGGCAGCTGATCTGCTTTCTACTAGGCATGGGTGCCAGCCACATAGTGGAGACAGGTCAGTGTAATAGAACTGCAGGGGGAATGGTTTGCAGAAAATACTCAGTCCCTGGCCAGAATTTCCACATAGCCCAGTTGCATCTGTGGTGACCCCACAGACCCAGAAGTGAATAAAAGACCAAAAATTAAAATCCGGTGTGCACAAGAAGTTTTTCCCAGTCTGAGAAACAACAGTAATGCAGCAATTTAGCTCAGACACAGAGTTCAAGTTCTGATACCTGCAGGAAGTTTCCCCCAATCCAGAAATTAACCACAGTACAGCAAATTAGTTGCAGAGCAGTGCTTAAGAGATGGTGGTTGCTATTAATCTACTACAGAAAGGAAAAAAAACCCTACAAGCCAGAGACAAAGTTTTGATATTGAGCAGTAAAGGTCTTATAAAACCAAAGATCTCCTATAAAACCTAGAAGAGGTGGCTGTCTCCTCAAATGTGCAGTCATCAATGTAAAGACACAAAGATCGTGAAAGAGCAGAGAAACATGACACCACCAAAGGAAACCAGCAAAGCTCTGGCAATGAACCCAGAACAGTGAGTTTATGAAATGTTTGACAGAGAATTCAGAAATAATCCTTTTAAAGATGTTCAGAGAGTCACAAGAAAATACATACAGAAAATTAAATGATATTTGAAAACAACCCAGGAGCAGAACAAGAAACTTGAAAAAGAAATAGAATCAATTAAAAAAATAGAAATTATAGAAATAAAGAACACATTATTTGAACTGAAAAGCCTGGTAGAAAGCTCAAATGGCAGACTTGTTCATACACAGGAAAGAATCAGTGAGCTTGAAAACAGAACATACAAAATTATCTAATCAGAGGAGAAAAAAAAATAAGAAAAAATGAAGCAGAGTTACAGCAGTCATGAAACTCCTTCAAGCAAAATAAATTCCACATGATTGGTGTACCAATGAAGATGAAAAAGGAAGAGACCTAGAAAGCATATTTAAGAAAATAATGGCAGAAAATTTCCCAAGTATGGAGAGAGAGAGGACAACATCCAGGTATAGGAAGCACAGAGGTCTCCAAATTTAATCCAAAGAAGAGCAACCCAAGGCACATCATAATCAAATAATTAAAAACAAAAGACAAAGAAAGAATACTGAAAGCGGCAAGAGAAAAGGAACACATAACATTTAATGGAGGCCCAGTATAGCTATCAGTGGATTTCTCAGTAGAAATCCTACAGGCCAGGAGAGTGAGATGGTATATTAGAAGCGCTGAAGGAAAAAGACTGTCAGCCAAGAATTCTTTATCCAGCAAAATTAACTTTCAAATACTAAGAAGAAACAAAGTCTTTTCCACACAAACAAAAGCTAAGGGAATTCAACAACACTAGACCTAACTTACAAGGAATACTAAAGAGAGCTCTTCAAGCTGAAAGAAGATAACACTAAGGCATAACACAAAAACATCTGAAGGTATGAAACTCACTGATAAAGCAAATACACAGATAATATCAGAATACTTTAATGGTGTAAGGGTGGTAAATAAACCACTTATATCCCTACTACGAAGACTAAAGGACAAGCCCAACAAGACAATAATAAATTCAATAACTGTAGAAGAGATAGGCAATATTAAAAGACATAATTTGAAACAACAAAATGTCAAGAAGTGTGTGAGTAGGGTGTGGGAGGGAATGATGTCAAAGTGAAGAGTTGCCTTTGGTTTTTTAAAAATTATTTTATTTTATTTTATTTTTTATTGTAACATGGTTGATAGTGCATATCTGTGGGGAACAGAATTGAATATCAATACCTGTGTGCAATATGTGATACTCAAATCAGGATAACAAGTATTTTCAACATTATACAATGTAATCATTTCTGGTGGCCTTTTGCCAATTCCTCCCCTCCCCCTCCCCCCTGTCTCCATTTCCCACCTCTGTAACCACAGTTCTTTTTTCTGCTTTTGAAAGTTCAATGTATTATTGTGATCATTTTATCTTTCTTTAATTTGTTTATTTACTTATTTTTTTTTGGCTCTGACTTACTTATATGTGAGGAAATTCTCTTTCTGTGCCTGGCTTATTTTACTTAACATGATTTTCTCTAAGTTCATCCACATTGCTGCAAATGGCAGTATTTCAATATTTTTTATGGAAAAGTAGTATTCCATTGTGTATATACCACATTTTCCTTATCTAGTCATCTGATGATGGATATTTAGGTTGGTTCCAAACTTTGGCTATTGTAAAGAGAGCTACGATAAACATGGGGTAAAGGTATCCTTTAAACATGATGATTTTCATTCCTCTGGGTGTATACTCAGCAGTGGAATTTCTGAATCATATGGCATTTTATCTGTATTTGTTTAAAGAACCTTCATACTGTTTTCCATAATGACTGCAGTAATTTACAGTTCCACCAACAGTGTAGGAGGGTATCCCTTTCTCTGCATCCTCATCACCTTTTGTTATTCTGTTTTTTGACAATAGCTAGGCTGACTGAGATAAGATGATATCTCAATATGGTTTTGATTTGGATTTCCCTGATACTAAGTGATGTTGAGCATTTTTTTTCATGTATCTGTTGGCCATTTGTATATCTTCCTTTGAGAAATGCCTGTTCAGCTCTTTTGCCCATTTTTTAATTGAGTTATTTGTTTTTTTACTAAGTTGTTTGAGTTCCTTGTATATTCTGGATATTAATCCTTTGTTCATTGCATAGTTTGCAAATATTTTCTCCCACTCTGCAGGTTGTTTTTTGCTCTGTTAATTGTTTCTTTTGCTGTGCAGAAGGTTTTTAGTTTGATATAATCCCACTTGTTTATTTATCCTTTTGTTGCCTGTGCTTTGGGATCTTATTCATAAAGTCTTTGCCCAACACAACTTCCTGAAGTATTTCCCTTATGTTTTCTTTTACGAGTTTTATAGTTTCAGGTCTTATATTTAAGTCTTTAATCCACTTTGAGTTGATTTTGGTATACAGTGAGAGGCATGGATCTAATTTCATTCTTCTACCTATGGATGTCTGGTTTTCCCAGCACCACTTATTGAAGAGGCAGTCTTTTCCCCAATGTATGTTCTTGACGTCTTTGTTAACGATCAGTTGGCTCGAAGTTTGTGGGTTGATTTCTGGGTTCTCTATTCTATTCCATTGGTCTGGGTGTTGGTTTTT
>NW_007726764.1:573921-574850 GCF_000696425.1 Galeopterus variegatus
GTTTTATAGTTTCAGGTCTTATATTTAAGTCTTTAATCCACTTTGAGTTGATTTTGGTATACAGTGAGAGGCATGGATCTAATTTCATTCTTCTACCTATGGATGTCTGGTTTTCCCAGCACCACTTATTGAAGAGGCAGTCTTTTCCCCAATGTATGTTCTTGACGTCTTTGTTAACGATCAGTTGGCTCGAAGTTTGTGGGTTGATTTCTGGGTTCTCTATTCTATTCCATTGGTCTGGGTGTTGGTTTTTATGCCAGTAACCTGCTGTTTTGGTTGCTATAGCTTTGTAGTATAATTTGAAATCAGGTAATGTTATGCTTCCAGCTTTATTTTTTATTTGCTCAGTAATGCTTTGGCTATTCAGGGTCTTTCATCATTCCATGTGAAAATAGAATTTTCTATTTCTGTGATGAATGTCATTGGTATTTTCATGGGGATTGCACTGAATCTGTAGGTCACTTTGGGTAGTATGGACATTTTCATGATGTTAATTCTTCTGATACAAGACCATGGAATGTCTTTTCATCTTCTTGTGTCCTCCTCAATTTCCTTCAATGATGATATGTAGCTATTCTTTTAGCAATCTTTCACCTTCTTGGTTAAATTTATTCTTAGGTATTGTATTTTTTTTTTTTTGGTGACTATTTTAAATGAGCTAGCTTTCTTGATTCTTCTTTCCTACTAGTTAATTGTTGGAATATAAAAACACTACTGGTTTTTGCATGTTGATTTTATATCCTGTAACTTTACTGAAATTGTTTATTAACTCTAAGAATTTTTTGTAGAGCCTTTAGGCTTTTCTGTATACAGGATCATGTCATCTGCAAACATGGCAATTTGACTTCATCTTTTCCAATATGGATGCCCTTTATTTCTTTCTCTTGCCTGATTGCTCCAGCTAGTACTTCTAATACTACATAAAATAT
>NW_007726765.1:0-8970 GCF_000696425.1 Galeopterus variegatus
GGATCGAACCCTGGGCCATGCTGTTCTCAGCACCATGCTCTAACTGAGTAACCGGCCAGCCCACATCTCCATACTATTAGAACATTTTCATCATCTTCCCACCAAACCTCTATGTCCATTAGTAGTCACTCCCCATTTTCCCCAATATATTTTGTTTCTATGCATTTACCTATTCTGGACATTTCACGTAAATGGAATCATAGATAAGTGGTCTTTTTAAACTTCGTTCACTTAGTGAAGTGAGGGACTTTTGGTGGCCACCTGGCCCGGTGGGCTTCTTAGCCTTGGTCTTCTGGAATTCCAGTCCTTTTGCTTCCCTTACTCTCTCTGACTCACCACCCTGTTTGCTAAAAGAAGCCAGAAGATAGAAACCTCGAGTTGACTTTTTAAGTAGAACTGAGCCGTGTTAGAATTAGCAGTAGAATGTTTGGTGGGTTAGACTTTGACCGGGGATGAAGGGATTCCTCCTTTTTATTAATTTCTAGTGACTTCATTGTCTGCGGAGAGAGGGTTAAGTGCTGCAGGAGGATGTTAGGAACCTGGGTATTCGCATCCACGGGGAGTTCCTGCTTTGAGGGTATACCTGGCCAGGAGAGGCTTGAGTACCTGTCTTTTGTGATGTTAGAACAGACTTGGAAACTTGGTACTGATTCTCCTGGTGCTAAAAGCGACTCCAGGGGCATTTCAGGAAACCTGTCCTGTTCTCTCTCTCTCTCTCTCTCTTCTCACCCCGTTCTCCCCTTCATACTCTGGAGGGAGGAATCTTTTACCTTTTCCCTTCTGAGAGGCAGCTGTGGGGGGTGTTATCAGTGTTGGGACTGGGCAGGGGACCAAGCCATGCTGGTGCCTGAATTGAAACTGCAGCTGAGCCTGGAACCGCAGGGTGGGTTGTGTGTGTGCTGCTGCCGCTGAACTTGTTGGCCTGCTCTGCGGAGGGGGATGTGTCTTCCCCAGCCTGGCATGTCGGGGACCCTGACAATGGGGATGGTGCAAACACTGTCAGATGGGTCACATTGGTGCAGATCCATGGAATACTTTCACCCCCTCCCAAACTGAGTGGATTCCTCTAGGTCAGGGGCTGGCATGGAACAGTGGATGCTGGAGGAAATACGGGTGTCTGTGCACCCCTCTTCAGTAATGCTCCCCAGGGAGAGTGACTGCATAGGCAAATTGTTGTTAATAAATGGGAGAAGCACTTTTCAGATGACTCGCTTGCTTTTAAAGACTCACTTACTTTTAAACTACGTCAATAAAAGGAGCCAACACAGATCTTGTTCATACTGGGCAAACTAGAAATATGAGATGTTTTTATTTGTGGCAAGAGTGGATGACTTGGTAGGGTGCTGCAGAGCTTGGTTCATGCCTTGATCTCCAGCGATCTTGCGTGACTTTGGGGGAGAAAAGAAGCAGTGTGATTTTTCATATATGACATGGTAATGATAGCACTGGGTCTGAGAACTTTTCTGGTGTCTAGGTAAAAATGTGAAGACCATGGTTCTTGAGGTTTGTTAATAAATTCATGTGTTAAGTGCCAGGTGATGAACCTGGCCCCTGAGCTAGAGTGATGACAAGGTTCATGTCCCCAGGGGTGGAAGTGGCCCCTAGGATGCTGGCAGCCAGCCATGTTTGCATTGAGCAGAGCCAGAGGGTCATGTGTGTGAGGCAGAGGTGTGCTGTCCGCCTGGGCGGGTCTCTGTTTTTCAGGCAGGTGCCTTCCAGTCTGCCACTCAGATCACAGGTAGAGTTCAGGCTCCCTTCCCACTCGGGTCCTCCAGAGAAAGAGCCATTGAGTTCTCATCTTGGTGACAGTCAACCTTGAAAGCCTAGGTTTCGGTGATCATGAAAGGGTTTGCATTGAATGGGGTCACAAGACAGTCTTGACTCTTCCCTCTGGAACTGCTTCCTGCTCTGTTTGCGTTCACTTTCCAACCTGTCGGCCCCAGCATGAGTCACTTTGCCAGACTGCCAGGCCCTGCTGCCTGCCGCCTGTCCTTGTGGCCTGGATGACTCCCGGTGCAAGTTGCTGGCACTGTGTCCAGAAGACAAACCACAGCCCAGGAACAATGATAGGTTATAGCATTTCTCCTGTCTTTAAAAGAGGCACCGGGGCCGTGCACAGGGGCTGGGGTTTCTCCGCCCTGCATCTGGAGCTTCTGGTGGCTCCTGAGTTCATTGCTGGTGAGCTGGCCTTGGCTGGTCAGCAGAGGAGTGCTGACCCTGGGTGGTTTCAGAGGGCGGTCGGCAGGCTGACTAACTCACCAAAGGTCAGCAAGGCTGTTGATGCTGGCACCTTCTTGCCTGAGCACAAACATTGTCTTGGATCTTGTAGATACTCGGACTTACTTTATGGAGAACATTCAGGATCTATGAATTAGACTTGGGCTCAATTTGTTATTTTGTACTTTGGATTCTTTCTTGAAGGAAATCAGAGATAAAAAAATCACTGTTTGGCCAGCTTGCTACCACCAGTCTTCCCCATCTCCAAAAAGAGGGTAGTTGGAGTTTTCTAGAGTGACTGGGGCTATCTATTAAAGATTAGCAGATTACTATAATTAAATTATTTTAAAGAGACCCAAGCACACCTGGAACCTCTCCCTCTACCCCCATCTTGAGACATACTAATCTTGCTAGTACCAATCCTGTCACGTCATACATTTGTAAATTACAATATTAGGGACATTTAGAAGAGTTGTGGGGCTGTGTGGGCCCTTGGCACATAGCTGGAGGCAATGCCCTGGTCATGGTGGCCTCACGGTGAGTTGACACCATGTTTTTCTGGGTTTCCTGATCTCTGTTGAGGATCTGGATGTGATGGTTTTGGTGTTGCTGCTGGCTGCTGCAGTGATCCAAGTACTTTTTCAAGCTAGGGCCTGCATGAGTCCGTGTCATTGGAAAAGTTTTAAAATAGGAATATTTAAAAATGGGTGACAACCCAGTTTACAAATGTACATTTTAAATTGTCTGTCCTTTTTTTTTTCTTAAATGTTGCCAATTACTTTATATGCTTAAAAAAATCTTAGTGATTTACTAGAATATTCTTCAAACAAAAAGAAATGGTTAAAATGGCACAAACATGAGGATATAAAAGCTCGTAGCCTCTCAGGCTGCAAAAGGTCTGTTACGCAGAGAATTATAGCTCCTCATGAGCTGTATTTTGTCTGCTGTGGTCTAGCAGTAGATTTAGATCCTACCTGGTTAGTAGAAGGTAAAGTGACGTCATTACAATTGCGTTTCTCAAAATCTTAATTCTCTTAACAAATAGTCTTTTTTTTTTTTTTTTAGAGTGAGAGACCTAAACCAATATCACCTTGTTTCTCCCAGAATATTAAATATTTTTATTAACAAAACAAAATTTTTTAAAGGTATAGCTCCAGAGTACCTTCTAGGATTCACATTTTGCTTTTTATGTCCTGTTCTTAAAAGGAACCATCTATTGACAGTACATCATAAACTTCGTGGTTCCTCCATGACATTTCCGGGGAAGTAAATGAAAGGTGTAAATTAAGAAAAGCAAGTGTTTGTGGTTCCCACTTTAACCTTCTGTTATGTTAAATGGCTTTGTTGAAGAGGGCTGTCACTGCTCTTGAAAACTTGGGAAAATCCATAGCAAGCTGTGCCATTAGTTGCTTTTGGAAGCACAGGACATTTGATGTGAAAATTATATGGGCATGTCTAATTGGGTGTATTTTCACCCCACCAGATGTAAACTAAAGAGGTGATTCTTCCCCCTCCTCTGCTTTTTTAGCTAAATGGTTTAACCTGAGTTTCATGCTATTAAGAATTGCATTCCAGTAATCCAAGTACCATTTTTCAATGTCTTTTGTTGTCTCTATGATCCAACCATATAAATTTCTAAATATTTGGCAAGAGCTGGTTATCATCCTTCCCTGGTTTGGGGGATGATAAGGCCAATGACCCCGATCCTTCCCCTATAATTTACACTCTTCCCTGGGTCCTATGGAAACCTTTCTGGCTAGTGGAAAAACAGCAGAAGCTCTGGACCTCTGCTTCCTGTAAAATGGGAATAATAATTCTTATCTTGCCTGTTTCCCAGAGTTGTGTATTCATTTCCAATAAAGTGTGCGTAGAATTAAGACGCAAAGCAGTGACACAGAGATGAGAGAGTGACAATTATGCCAATTTAAACTCCAGAATTAAGAAAAAAATAAGCTTATTCACATACCATACAGTTCACCCACTTAAAGTGTATAATTCAATGGTTTTTAGTATGTTTACAGAGTTGTGCAACATTACCACAATTTTAGAACACTTTCATGCCCCCAAAAGGAAACTCTGTGCTTTACTAGCTATTACTCCCTATTTCCACCCCCCTTTCCCCTCCCCCATGCCCTAGGCACCAATCTACCTTCTGTTTCTGTGGACTTGCCTATTGTGGGCATTTGGCATATGTGTGAAATCATAATTTGTGGTCCTTTGTGTCTGGTTTCTTTCACTTAACATAATGTTTTCAAGGTTCATCCGTGTTGTAGCCTGTGTCAGTACTTCATTCCTTTTTATCCTGAGTAATATTCCATTGTATGGATAGACCACATTTCATTGATCCATTCATCAGTTGGTGTTTATAAACTTCAGATGTTAAAAAACATTGGCCTGATTCATATTTGTCTTAGTTTTTAAAAAAGTATTCTTATGGTAATGACTGTTATGGAGCAAAGATTTCTAAGTCTCTAAGTGATCCGTGTATTTCCACAAGTACGTACCTCAACAGGCAGGCACAACTTAGAACTAAGCTTTGCATACAGATCACTTCATGGTTTAGAGTCTCTCTGAAGCACCAAAGACTTTCAATCAATAAAACTAGTAAATATTTTCAGTTACTCTTTCTGGAGGTTGGCTAAGGGCTCTGACCTCATCTCCGGTTACTCAGACATCTCTCTGGTAGGCGCTCTGTCCTTTGTCTTCATTTTCTAGTCTGGTGGTAATCCTTGAAGCTGTGGTCATCGATCAGATGGCAACGAACAGAGTATGATCAGATGAGGTTATTTCCAGCCTGGGGAGTCTTTTTGTTTCGTGTGTGGTTTTCTGCCTTGTTACTGTTTTGGTGGTGGTTCTCACCTGTGGTAGATATTAAGAAGCCCAGGTATGTTTACATTCTTGAGATAGGAAAATTCGCTTTGTCTGGGTTTGCCACTCTGAAGGCTGAGTTTATCTGCTCACGTAGACGCGGCCTGGGTCAGCTGCTTCAGAATCAGTTCTGATCAACCCTCCAGGGCTCTTTCTGGCATTAATGTCCCTTAAGAATTTTGAGGAGAAACTTTTCAAGGAAAACCTGAATTTTTTGTTGAGTGGCTACATGTGTTAGATGTAGGACAATGATTTTTACTTTATGAAGTGGAGAACCTTCAACAAGCTCTAAGAGAACCCTAAAAACTGAGAGCTAAAAATTGGGTATTGTCTCAGCACCATCTAAATATAAAAACTTAGAACCTGTTATTCTGGGCTCTGAATTTTGGCAGGTGAACCCATCCATTTATTGGTGAGAAGAAAAAGGAGCAAGATGGGATTGACTCCTCTAATGCATGTGTGTACTGTCTCTGATGCCTTCAGTATGTATACACATGCACCCCCCCAACTCTTTAGGATTCCTCCCCACCCCCAAGTCCCCTTTAACCTAATTTTTACTAATAAAGATATTTAGGGTAGGAGATAGCCAAAGGCTTGGGCGGCAGAGGAGATAATTTATCTCAGATCCCATCTACCATGACCCCAACTCCTCTTTTCAAGCTGAGAAATCCCAAATACCTTAATACTGAAACAATTAATTACAAAGCAGCTGACCCAGGTTGGGGGTTGGAGTAAAGAATCCCTCTTTCTGCTCTGTCACCATAGTTCAGGCAGAGGATCCATTGTGGTTGTCCCGGGCATTGACAACAGTGGTGACTGCCTAAGTGGTTGGATTGGCACTAGCATGATTCTTCCTGGGGGTGATACATTGGGGACAAGTGTCATTTTGGAACCAGGGATGTTAGTAAATGGAGCTGGCAAACCTTTCTCCAAATTTTCTTACATGTTCTCATTCTGAAAGAGATGGTGTCAAGATTGATTCTATGGGAATTTCTTGGTTTTGAATATTTGAATATTTATATCTTTATATCCAGTTTTGAATACTTGAACATTTATATCTTTATATCCAGTTTTGAATACTTGAACATTTATATCTTTATATCCTTCCAGTGTGTTTCCTCCTTTTCATAATGTCTGGAGAACATTTTTTTTAAAAAACCATTTTTATTTAATATGTTTTTATGCAATTAATATAGTGTCCATGGTGCATCTCAACCAAAATGGCTTGTTTTCATAAATACCTGAGAAGGTTTAAATAACATTTTCTCATAAATTAGCCCCTGTTTGCACAATTATTTAGTTATTGCACCATGAAGACCCTCTGGAGTTTGATGTTGTCAGGAAATATATTAGCAGAGAATAGTAAGTTATTATCTAATGCTAATAATTGGTTAGTAGAAATGAGAAAAGAAGACACATAATTGAGGTTCCTGTGGCTAACAAGATGTGAATTATGAAAACACTTCCAGGAGAAATTCCAGGGTTGTTCTAGAAACCTGTTATTTGCATTTAAAACATTTGATTGCCATTGATAGGGGAGGAGGGTGATGTTTATCAGTACTGCTTTCTTTTCCGGAGCAAAGCAATCCACATTTTCAGAGTGGTAACTAGATTCCCCAGCACACCCGGCCCCTATGTCGTCTTTACTATCTCTGTCCCATTTTAGCTGCTTACTGTCTTTTTGCAGGAGGTATGTTGGTTTTAAGGAGAAGATTGCCTCATACACATCACAAGTCCTAACCAGACCTGCTTCCCCCACTCGGCCTCACAATTCTGCCCAGTGCTGTTCATGGTATACTACATGGACCCACATTCCTTCCCAAAGGCTGTCCTGGGAGCAGGAACTTAACTTCCCTTTAGCAAGAGTCTTGTTATAAGCACAGTGTGATGCTGTGTGCTTCATTATCTGGATTTACAAAGCTTTCTGCAGCCTGTGGTTCTTGGACTTGAGCTTCTGCCTCAATTTCTTCCATAGCCTAACATTGCTGAGTAAGGTAGGATGGACTTACATATTATGCTTGAATAATGAGGATCAACTCCTGTTCTCGCAAAGTCATTGGTGAGCATGGTTTTTCATGAGCTCACTGGCTATTTGCTTGTTTGGAGAGATTACACTGTGTTAAGGACAGTGACTGGCAGTTCCATATGGAAATAGATATGAAGGTTACAGGGAGAAACTTTACTTTCCACCTGCTTGAGGTCACATAGAACCTCGTCATGGTCACATGCCGTGGGAGTGATGCACTAGTGTCAGCTAGTGTATGGGTATCCCCAGAATTAAGTTTGCCTTCGAAAGGACTTCATTTAGTGTTCCAGCTAGTTCTGTTAGAACTTCATTCATTTTTGCATGCCTTGACTAATATCCCAAGTCTGGATAATGTTAAGGTTAACTATTTCACCATATTACCTTTCATCCCAGTAAAGCCTTGACCTTCACGTGTAGAGCTAATTTAGTGTTGATATCAGTTAAAAAGTAAACGCATCTCCTTTATTCAAAATTACCCAAATAACTCTTCTTCTTTTTAAAATTTTATTCCAAGCTCCTTAAAGAAAATATTTTGAACCTACTTTTCCTTTGTTGTTTATGATACCATAATGAAAAAAACGATGTCTTATTTCCAATTCTCAACATTGATGGGGAGTATTTTTTTTCCACAGGGGAGAAAAAAGTTGGCAAAACTTTGTTTTAATCGATAAGCACCTTTTGAAGTAGTGCTGTAAATTCCCATTCATGATGCTTTGTGCCTAAAATATTTTTCCTTGGCTGTGTAAAGCTTTTATCTAGTAAAATAAATCTTACTGTGTATGTTGCCTTTTCTGCTTGAAACTATAACTTACTTCAGTAAATACACCCTCTTATTATGTAATAGCCATTCCCAGAAACAAGGCACGTTGCTTCTGTGCTTCCAGATTTGAGGGCCTAACGAATGCCCTCCTGAGTTCCGCTGGCCCTACAGAATTAGTCTGTGCAGGTGGGCATGGCCCTTAGAGGTCATTCAGTAGCAGCCCCCTCATGTGACATGACAAACTGAGTCCCAGGGATTCAGGGTGTACAGCTAGTTGGTTGGGGGAGAGGGAGGGTGGCAATGACACTGAGGCTCCACATCTGTGTCTGTGCTGAGGTTGAGGAGAGGTGAACTTTGCTTTATAAAGGTAAGTGTAAAGGTGGACTCTGCTGATTCTGTTTTGCCTTCTGGATCCTTGTGAGTTTCTCACACCATTGGGGTCCTGAGGGACAAGATAGACTTTCTTTCTCCATCCCTTGAGTGCAGGCATGGTGATTACATTTCAACTCATGCCAACTCTGAGCGGGGTGGCTGAGGGACATGGACATGGGTAAGGGATGAGGGAGTTGCCGTGTGTGATGTGCATTTGCCGTTCCTGACTGCAGGGCATTGTCTTCCACATTTGCTGACCTACACCCACCTATACCTACACGTAGGCATGCACCTGTGTGTGCACACGCACACCTTGTTACTGGCCACATGTTCATGTTTTTGAAAAGTAATAATGAAGAAAAAAATGTGTACATTTGCCGCATCAGTGGTGGTATCCTGATTTGGGAAAGAACTAGATCGTCCTTAATGATAAAAATGGTAGCTTGTTGGAGCCCTGATTAGTTTCTTTGCTTCTGTGTTAAGTTGTTGAACAACATATTTCAAATGTAATTAGTTCCCATCAAAGTTACCTCACTTTCAGAGGTGAGAATTATTGGTGGCGCTTAAAGCCAGATCAGCATGACCTGTAAAGACCTTAACTCTCTCTCTAGCATATATACATGTATGTGTATGTGAGGTTTGTTTATTTGTTTGGATGCTGGCTATTGCTTATTTGCTTTTTGGTATGCTTGTTTTTTTTTTTTTTTTTTTTTTTTTTTTTTTTTTT
>NW_007726765.1:9333-19703 GCF_000696425.1 Galeopterus variegatus
TGTATGTGGGATCCGAACCCTCGGACGGGAGCGCCGCCACGCTTCCCAAGCGGCGCACTATCCAGTGCGCCACCGGGCCGGCCCTGGTATGCTTGTTTATACACACGTGTGTGTACATGTGAGTAAATGATAAATAGGATTTCACCCTCTTGCCAATTTAGAAAAATTTGTCGTTTTACTAGTTTGCTTTTTTAGTGGAAGGGCCCTTGTTGATGACCTTCTTTCAGATGTCTTTCTTATTTCCCAATGATGTTGCATTTTCAAAAGAAAATTCTTCCATATTACTTATAGAACCCTGAACTCCTAGTTTTAAAAATTTGGGTTTTGCAGATCCCCGTACAGGCCGGCCACCAAAAAGAAAGAAAAGAAAAGAAAAAAATCTGGGTTTTAGTTTCAGTTCTTTTATAGCTGTGTAGTCCTGGTAATGTCCTTCTACATCAAAATTTAGGGATTAAAAATAATCATAGAGAAAGAATTAGAGTAGGTGATTTCTAAGACTAATTTTATTTTAAAATTCTGGTCTCTTTTAGAGACCCACAAATAATCCTTTACCTCTTCCTGTGGAGGAGAAAATACATGCAAAACACAACCCAAATGTATTAGTCAGAGTTCTCCAGAGTCACAGAACCAGTAGAAGGTATGCATATTAAGAGAAAGAGTGTGAGGAATTGGCTCATGTGATACGGACACTGACAAGTCCCATGATCTGCTGTCAGCAAGCTGGAGACCCAGGAGAGTCAATGGTGTAGTTTCAGTCTGAAAAAGCCTGAGGACCTGGAAAACTGGTGGTGTAATTTCCACCTGGAGGCCAGTAGTCTTGAGACCCAGGAAGAGGTAATATTTCATTTCAAGTCTCTAAGGCAGGAAAAAACTGCTGTCTTAGCTTAAAGGCAGTTAGGCAAAAGGAATTCCCCCTTATTCTGGGGAGGTTCAGCCTTTTGATCTTTTCAGACCTTCAACTGATTGGGTGAGGCCCACCCACATTAAGGAGAGCAGTCTGCTTTACTCAGTCTACCCATTTATACGTGAAAGTCATCTAAAAACATCCTCACAGAAACATCCAGAATAATGTATGACCAAATATCTGGGTACCCCGTGGCACAATCACATTGCCACTTAAAATTAACCATCACACTGAACTTTTCTGAGGCAAAATATAAAGGTTTTGCCTTTTTCTTCCTGCTCAAGAGGTTGGTTCAGATTCTCCTGGCAATCACATTGCCACTTAAAATTAACCATCACACTGAACTTTTCTAAGGCAAAATATAAAGGTTTTGCCTTTTTCTTCCTGCTCAAGAGGTTGGTTCAGATTCTCCTGACAGCCAACAGCTATTGGCCAGTTTCACTCTGAATGATATAATTTCATACAAAATCTTTATCTCTGGAGGCTTTAGTATTTTTAGGGTTTTTGTTGTTTTCATTGATTTTCAGCTCCTTCCGTGCTTTTGCACTTCTCCTGGCAGAGGAATTAGTACTTTCTAGCTCACTGGGCTGCATTCTATTGCATTAATATTTGAATATTGCCCAGCTTCTTGTCATGGAAGGCGGTAAGCTCATAAAGAAGTGAGATAGTGGAATATACAAAGATTGCTAGGACTTTATGGGTGGCACACCTTGATTCTTGACTCATGTGGCTGTGTCCAGATCTTTTAACACACTGTGTCATCAAGTGCTTGGTCACCAGCGAGACTCAAACCTTCTTGCCCCTTCTCTCTACCTTCCTTCCTGATATGATACAACCTCATAACTTCACTTTCCCCAGAAGAAACATACCTCTTGAGATCCTCTGTCACAAATAGGCAGTGTTTTCTGGAGAAAGCCAGGAGGTAGCACTGCTCAATTACATGTATGGCTGCTACAATTTAAAGTAGATCAGTGCGGCCAGTGGTTGTGATGGGGACACTGGAGGATTAGGAGGGCCCATGGGGGCAATTCCAGCGGGTGTGTGGTTGCTGAAGGTCCCCCTCCCCCTTTCCCGGAGACAGGCCACAGCTACATTCATTCTTATTTTGAGAGGTATCTAAGGCCCATGCCAATACTTCACCTTGCAACAACCCTCTTGTCATGTCAGGAGCATGAAACTCATAAGGCTGTCATTTACTTTTTCCTGGAGCATCTCCATTTTTTTCCATGTTACCACTTGATTCATGGATGGACAATTATTGAGGTCAGTCTGACTAAGGTGATTAGACTACTGCAGTCTGAACACCTCTCTCTCTCTCCCTCCTCAAACCCAGTTCACACTGGCCTGAGCAAGGTGGGTGTAACTGATTCTTAACTGAAAAGTCCAGAGAGGTGGCAGGCATCAGGCATGGCTGGATCTAGGGTACTGTTTCCCCCTTGTTCTTGGTTCTTCTGTCCTCCGTGTTGGCTTCATTGCATAGGTGCTTATTCAAGTACGGAGAGATCTTATCTTCCCCTCTAAGTCTGTGACCTTGATTCTGAACCAGTGTCTATGGGAACGGGTTGCAGTGTGCTGAGTGGGCTTGGACTGAGTCAACTCCCCCCCCTCCCCGCCATCTAAACTACATGGCTTGATAGTCAATGTGGTACCTCCTGAATAATTCAGGGTATTGTTACTAGAAGTATCACGAATGGATGCCGAGCAGAAAACTCAGCAGATGTCCACTGCCTAATCTCTAGGACCTTTTGAAGAGTTTTGTGAAATGGGCATGACACGACCTACCTCATAGGGTGGTTGTGAGGATTAACGCTTTTAGGGAAGGCACAACTATAGTTCTTCTCATGGTACAAAATGATTTTATATTTGTGTATACATTTGGAGTTTTTATAAGACACCTTATGCCACCTAAAATCTGTGGTTTATAAATAGACTTTGTATTCCATAAAAGGATTGGAAGTAAAGAAATAAGGATATTAGAATAAAGACAAAAGCAGGATAGGTCCATAACATGAGGTGGGGGATCAGGTTAATTCTGCAAGTTCAAAGCTGTTTGCTCCTAATGTGTTACTAGACATGACCTACAAATTTGTCTCTGAAGTTCCCATGCATAGAAGAGTCTCTAGATCTGTACGGAGGGGTGTGTGTGTAACATTTCCTCATAAGGCACAAGCCCCTTAAGAGTATGTAAGACCGTGAGGAAATGGCTACGGACGGTAATAAAGATGATATGGTCTATGGCAATCTTGGGTATGTTTCGTTTTTCAAACTCCTTCTCTGGGGAACTTACCCTTGGGAACCTTGCCTCTTTGTCCTCAGCATTGTGTTAGAAAACAAAGCAAGCAGACAAGGGTTAAACCCCCATGTTGCTCGGTTGCTTCCAGTGTCACCTTTGGTGGGAGGCAGTAAGGTGAGTCATTGCTGTGACAAGCAGAGTAGGATTACCTGGGTTGTAAAGTTGGGCTAATCTCCCAAATGGACTCACGCTTGCCCAGTGACTCACGCTCCTGTTTACCAGTGAGCACTGTGGAGAAATGCAGGCCCAAATGGGGAGCGGAGACCTCCAGTGATGGGGAACCAGTGCTTCCCCTGGTGCCCGGCTGCCCTTCCTGGGGGGTGCATCTCTGGGCTTCTGGCAGTTGGTGGCTCTCAAAGTCCAGACACAGGTCTGCTGCAGCCCATGGGCCCTGCCATTGCTCCAGCTTTTAGGCAGTGTGGTCCCTTCTTATTTTGGGAGCTCACTTTGCCTGTGGATGGTTTAAATTCACCTGGGTAAACTTGAGGCACACGGGAAGACCAAGTACCATGGTAACCATGTAAATTACCCTCTATATGTGGCTGCTATTTTATAAATCTGTTTTTTATTTTTATCGATTTCCTATCTCCCAGAGTTTTTGATACCCATTAGGCTCATTTTGATAGTGAATATCAGAACATGTAAGATATTGAGTATCATCCTCAATTTCATATTCTTAATTGTTATTCAGGATTAAGAAGGGTGAAAAAATTGTTCATGGAGCTTTCCTTCATGTAAAACTTTTAAAAAACTAGACTGCAGGAGGTATATATCCTTTATGATGAAGATAAAAGGCATAGGTGTTTTCTTTTTTTAATGGAGGTTAGAGTGGTATTTGTTTGTTGTGAAATAGCCCTTCTTGGACCCCAAGTCACTCTTCACACCCCTAAACTCTCTACCCATGTATAGAACCATAGTAAACATCTGGACAAGCAAATAGGTCTGTACAGCAGCCATCTACCTGAGTTGACTGAGACCTGGTCCACATTCCCCCTCTACCTTTTCCAAGCTGTGTGACCTTGGGCATGCTCCTTAACGTCTCTGAGTCAGTTTCCTCCTATGTGAAGTGGGTACGATACTGCCTACGTCATAGGTTTGTTGTGGGGATTAACGGAATAACAAGCACATTCCTGTCTAGTGCCCCAGACAAAGCTGGCAGGCAGGGAATGGCAGCAGCTCTGGTGGCAGGGCTCCATTGGGTTAAAGTGCAGTTCAGCCCATGGTTCTTGAGCACCCAAGGTGTGTGCTGCCAGATCCTGCTAGGGGTCCAGAGATGGTAGTGCGGTTGCTTCTCTCAAAAGATTGTAGTCTGGCAGAGGAGGTGTTAGCCAAGACAGATCAGATCCCCAAACAGCTCAAGTATCAAGTGGAACCATATGTAGTCACATTTTTGTAGGGTGGAAATATCAGCAATTTCACGTGGTTCACAGTAGTAAAAGATTGAGTAAGGTAAGTTGAGAGAGAATGCTAGTAGCAGCTAGCTGCTTTCCTGCCAGCTCAGAGGAAGGAGCAGCCACGTCCATTAGGGCGATGAGGGGTCGGGGTGGGGATCCTGGGGAGGGATACGACAGAAAGGCTGCGTGGAGGAGGTTGTGTTTGAGATATCCCTAGAGGGGACCCCTGGCTGGATGGATGGCACAGAGGTGGAAGAGTTCTGGGTTCACATTGGGAACCTTAATCCTCCTGTGGAGCTCCTAGAGAAATGTGGGTTCAGGTAGAAAGTCAGGCTGGGGCCTGTGTATACCTTGGTGACCATGTCCCCCTCCCTCCCGAGCCTCACTCTGTTCCCCTTTTTTCCTGGCAGCAGAGTCCCCTCCCTTGCTGCACTCAGGGACATGACTGTCAGCACTTCTACCCCCCCTCAGACTTCACTGTCAGCACTCAAGTCTTCAGGGACATGAAAAGGAGCCACTCCTTACAAAAGGTTGGGGAGCCCTGGTGTATGGAGGTAGGTCTCGGAGCAGAATGACGGTATGAGATGAGCTAGCTCTGAAATGAATCACCCATCCAAAGTTTACCTTGCTCTAGGGCAGGGCCCATGCTCCACGGTCCTGTCGGGTCACTGTCGTTCGGGGTGCCATGGTGTCTGGGTGTAGTGACCACTGATAGGGATATCATAGCCATAAACACTCCAGTTTATGAGGGGAGGGTGGAGGGTGGTGGTGCCTTGTATCCAGGGTGCCTGGCTCCCAGTAAAGGCCACATGATCCAATGTTACATGGAGCTTCCGTGAGAATGATGCACAGTGCATTATCCCATCAAACTCGACTCCCAGAAGCAATTTCCCAGGACTCTTCACAGCTCCCCGCAGAAGAGAAGTTATCACTTCAACTTTGCCATTTTTATTAGTAATTTTGAACTTACAGATTTTCATTTACAATTCAGGGTGCTGAGAAATGCTCACTCCTCCGCAACAATACCTCCTGAAGGCAGACGTGAATGGCTTTTCTCGCAGATGTTGTTCTCCAAGGACAGGAAGCATTGTTAATTTCTTTTAAATAATTCAATACAACGTCAATACCCCACACTGCTTGGTGCTTGGGAGTGACAGTTCTCTTCAAATTAGTAGTCCCAAAGAATAAAGAACATCTAGAACATGCTTTTATCTTCAGAAAAGCAAAAGTCAATGCAGATAAAAAATTTCAAAGTAACTCTTAGATTTAAACAGCAAATGATTTAGTACTAATGCTAGCTTTTTTTTTTTTTAAAGAGAGAATTGAATATTTATAAGCCAATTAGTAAAGCCTCTGCCTTTAAAAATATGAACTGTATACCTACTGGGTGCTGGGTGCTGTGCTGCGTATCAGGACTGCAGAACAGAAAGCAGTTCCTCCAGCAGGCAGAGACCTAGAGTAATACAGAACATACATACATGTGTCTTGCTTTTGGAGACACAAATGGAATAAATCAGCTTTCAAAGCTTGTTCTAGTTTAGGAAGTAGTAAATAGCCATTTAAGAGAACTAGAGACATGTAGAAAAACATATAGAAGAAAATGTAGATACCTGTACTCTTATTACCTACTGATAATCTCTTAATATTTGAATACATTTCTTTCAAGTCATTCACTTGCATAAACTTTAAAAATGTTTAACAAAATTGGGATCATACCTTATGAAGTTTTGCATTTATTTTTCCATTTGATTAATACCGAGGGCCGTTTTCTGTACTATCATGTGTCTTAATTAATTCTCGTTAGCAACTTCACGTGTTTGTGTCCTGTGTAAATCCTCTGCTTTCACTATTCCCCTTCAGCCAGATGTGAAGACATTTCTGGAGTCTCTTTAACTTCTCTCTCTCTCTTTTGCTCACTTGCTTTCTCTCCCCTCTGCCCCTGTCCATGCCTGTACCTGGACCATGCTCACACCCTGATTACCAGGGAGCTGGTGTGTTTAAGGCCACACCCTTTAACTGGCCTTGGTCTGATAGAGCAGGAGGCCCTTCTCTGCAGTAGCCATGGCCTGGTGGAAGCTTGTTGTCAGCACCCTTCACTGGTTCAACTTTTAGTAAACATAGCTGTTCATTCTGACTGTCAGTGATAAGGCCATACGAACATAGCTGCTCCCTCACCAGGGCCTGGAAAATGGTAACTCATTAATCTTTGGTCATAGTCAGGGGTAGATAAAGGAGAACCAGGCACTCTTTTGAGTATGAGGAAAATGGAACAGAAAGACTGGTTTCTTCCTTATAACTCAAGATCTATAGGAGCCGGTTGGATCCCGGGGTCCAGCGACTAGGAGCGTTTCTCAGCCTTGTCCTTGGGACCGAGAATCATCTCCTGGGTAAGGGCCAAAATGCCACATTTCCAGGATTAGGTATTAATCCCTAAATTGTGAATAGGCCAGACACAAATATGCCACTTAAGGACTGTGCCAACTTGAGCAAATTATCTGACAGCTCTGTGCCTCAGTTTCCCTGTCAGCAAAAGGGAATCACACATGGGCTGTATATAAAGCAGGTATGTGGCAAGAGAGCCAGTGGGCTCAGTCTGGTGCAGGCACCCAGCAAGATTCTTGAGGAATCACGCACAACGGTGGGTCAGTGTGATGGGCCTGTCACTGCCAGGGTAGCTCAGTTCGTGCAGCACATATTCCGTATCACTTTCCACACGAATTCATATACACCATTCCTGGTAGTCACTACTTCAGGAATCTCAGTGGTGTTTGAAAATCCTGATCCATAGCATGGGTGTGGCGGAGATGGCTCTGGGGAACCTCGTGAAAATGCCATGTGGTTGGCAGTCAGGAGAACTAGGTTTGAGTCTGACTTTCTGTCACCTCTGTTGGTGAGGTGCTTCACCCCTCTGTGATGCCAGTTCTGTATCTTTAAAAAGGGGGTGGTGATGGAATATCAGCCCTGCCCGCTCCACTGGGTACCTACGGAGATCCCTTGACATTTTTTTTTCCTTTTTTTCCTTTTTTTGTCTTTTTTACTGACCGGTAATGGGATCGCAACCCTCGGTGTTGCGCCCGCACCACGCTCAGCCAGTGAGCGGGAACCGGTCTCCACATGGGATCCGAACCCTCGGCAGGAGCGCCGCCACACTCCCAAGCAGCGCACTCTCCAGTGCGCCACCGGGCCGGCCCCCTTGACAATTTTAACAAAGGTTTCCTCTGGTCCAGGCACCACTGTAAGCGATTTGCCTGTATTCTTCAAAACCTGACAGCATCCTTAGAGGGAAGTGCTTGAGTATTCCCATTTTGCAGGTAAGGTAACTGAGCCGCAGAGAGATGAGGCAATTTGCTTAAGATCACACAACAAAAGAGTGGGGGCTATGAAATTGCTGTTAATGAAAGACCATGTTCATGGTTCAGAGCCTCCACACCACCCATCTTGCTAAAGGAGAAGAGTTTGATCCTGTTCGAGGAAGTTTTTGATTTGGGACATCTTGGTTCTTCCTTTGCAAGTCTCAACATTTGGGATACCTTCTACCCCATTCATACTTAACATTCTTTAAATGTCCCTACTCTCTCTTTTCTTGCAATTCAGTCTCTTCCTCTAAGGAATTAAGGTTGGTAGACCAGTCGAGTAAATATGAGTAAGAAAGTCAATACCCACCTGGGCAAGGATGAGTCACTTCTTTCTAGTTAGCTATTCAAGTATACATTTTAAAGCTAGCCACACAAAGTCATTATACTGGGGCTATTAACATGTTTAATAGTGACAATAATAGGGTGTGACCCATGGCCTAACCGCATTCAGATAAGAAAGAAAGTGTTTTTTTCCTGTAATTGCTCAGTCAATACCATTTTTACGGAAATACTTGCGAACAAACTTTTAAAAAGTTCTTTGTCCGAACCCTTCTCTTATTCCTTGTTTCCTTCCTCTTCACAAGTTCTATAAAATTTTCCCGATCACCGGCTGGGAATTAGTAAAATGACGGGCTCTGTTTCTTCTGATTTTTTTGGTTGACCTACTCTTTTGCTAGTGTAGAGCCTGTTTTTATTTTCAATTTTTTATTTCCGTGTGTGTGTATGTGTGTTTTCAGAAGGGGGCACATTATTGCTGCTACTTGCTCATTAACCTTTCAACCTATACATTTAAGGGAAAAAGAGACTTCTGCTAAATTTGCAAAGCTAGTCACATAGACAGGGAGTTAACCATTTTGGTGAGAGGAAATGAAACTTTTCTTAGGTTTATTAGACCACATCCTATGTGGCTTATTATAAGTCTGATTTCTAAAAAGTATGGCGTCATGGCCAAAGTTTTATTTTTACTTGTTAGTCATTTGAAATAAATATAGATATTGCTTCATTTCCTGGGTACTTTATTTTTCAGCTCGTGTTATGTATATAAAATCTGGATTCACACAACAAAGTGCATTAGAAGGGAAGTAGTTGCTAGTTTATAAATCTCTGTGTTATTAATTTTGATTAGCAAGCATTCTGCTAAACTAAAAATTTTAGTTTGTTTCCCAACCCCAATTATATAAAGAAGGAGGGTGACAACAGTAAAAATAACTTTGAAAGTCAAAGTTAGTATTTTGACGTACTTCCAGTCTTTTAAAAAATGTTTTAGTAATCACAGATGGGCTCATATTGTATATACACTTGTTTTCTGTTTATTTTACATCTCTCAATAATACAAACACTTTCCTATGTAGGCCACGCAGACTATTTGTAAAACTAACTAGTAGTTATCCATCCTAGAAATGCATATCTCTTAATGTGCTTAGCCATTGCCAGAATGCAAATAGACTATTTCCAAAGTTCTGCTATTATAGTGTAGTTGGAGCTCATGAGACAGAGGGTGTAAGTTGAAAATAGTAAATACAGAGTGATTCTGGAACATTCCATAATGCCCTCATGATGTATATGACCAAGGCTTTGCATGAACAACCCTGGGTCATTCTGTGCAAGTGGACCTGCAAACTCCCCCCACCCCCAAATTCATTGGGAACATGACATCATTCCACCCTTCCTATTAGAGCTTACCACCAGGGAAGCAGACCCAGGGAGGGAGGGGATCATCTCTGGCCCTGTTTTTCATGTTGTTTGCCATTCCTTGGCCTGAAGAGAGACATTGTTGTGAACGCTGTTCTTTTCACTTTGTGCACTAGGTAGAAAGCGCTGGCACGGGGTGCGGAGGTTTTCTGAGGAGCTCATGGAGGGGTTGGTTCTTACCTTGCATCCAGGCCTTGTGGCCCCACCTGGCGCCTGCCAGGCTGTGTCCATGGCCATATCCCAGTGGCTGCCTCCCTTTTCCCATTCTTTGTGAGTCACGTATTTTCTTTGTATCCCATGTGGCACAAAGGCCATTAATAAGAAAGACTTGGGCTTTCTGTGCATGACATGTTGTTTATTGTTAATAAAACAGTTTACCGTTTTGGATCCTCCCTTTTTTAATTCTCATCCCACGTGGCACAAAGGCCATTAATAAGAAAGACTTGGGCTTTCCGTACGTGACATGTTGTTTATTGTTAATAAAACAGTTTACCGTTTTGGATCCTCCCTTTTTTAATTCTGTGAGGTGACAGATCAGTTTTTAACGGGCTAATGTGAGGTGACAGATCAGTTTTTAACGGGCTAAGCTGTGTCAAGGGAGAGGACAAATTAGCCTTGACACTTTTTATGCCTTATTGGACCCCCACATCAAAATACTTGGTCGGGGCCAGCCCGGTGGCACACTGCTACAGTGCGCCACTTGGGAGCACGGCAGCGCTCCCGCCGAGGGT
>NW_007726765.1:20703-22538 GCF_000696425.1 Galeopterus variegatus
AACACCGAGGGTTGCGATCCCGTTGCCGGTCCCGGTCCGGTACAGGCACGACACTGAGGGTTGCGATCCGTTGCCGGACACGAAAAAAGACAAAAAAGAAAAAAAAAAAAATACTTGGTCAGTACTTAAGGGGAGGGGCTGGATGCTTCTCACTGGTGGTTTTAACATGATCTCCCTGTCAGTCAGTCTGTCTGTCTGTCTTGCTGTCTTGTGATATCTCTGTTTCTCAGAGTCTTTTCCTATTGTCTGTCCCTTTAATGATGTCAGTGAGGTAGATGTTTGGAATTTGGAAACCAAAAGGAACCCTATTTCAGCTCAGACTCTAGAAGTTAATTTACTCATTTTTACTAAAGGCAATCATAGTTAGGTAAGCAAAATGGAAGATCTTAGTTTTCATCCTTATCAGGCCAGTCCTATAACCTTATTTGAAAGGTATTTATTGCATCAGCTGCTGCTAGTTTAGCAAGAGACGATACAAGGAGTTCCAACGTCTTTCATTCTTTATTCCACACCCTCTAGTTTTCTCCGTCATGTCTCTGAAAGTCCTTTTGAAACCTGTCTGCATCAAGAAATTCAGTAGTTTTTTTTTTGTTTTTTTTTTTTAAGTTTGGCAGGCATGCCACATGGTCCCCGCTGAGGCCAGGTTCAAGTTTTGGCTGCCCTTTCCTAATCAGCATCTGACCTCCTTCATGTGGGTTGAAAATGAGGAAGGAGGTGGCCTTTGTACAGCCACACAGTTTTTAACTCTGTGAAAAGCCTCTGGGGGTAGGTAGGCTTGTCTTGAGTGTGCACCTACGTCCCCATGGCCCTGTCACCCAAAGTGAGCCCACACAGCAGGGGAGAAAAGCTCTTGCCTGGGGAGGCCTGTTTGTGCTCAGAGTTAAAGTTGCTGTTTTGGAAAAGCCAGTTCCTTCCAGAGGGATGAAGAAGGAATGAAGACATGAGAGTCAAGGGGAGTGGGAAGAAGTTGGGGTGACTGAAGGACACGTGGCTGCCCCTCTCAGTGTTCCCCCCTCCCCGCACGCTTGGTCTGACAGCTTTGCCTGAGTCCCCACGTGGCTGCCCTGTGCCCTGGCAGGAGCCGCTGGCTGCCTAGGAAAGCAGAGCTGGTGAGAGATGACACTGGATCCAATGTGCTCTGCAGGGTGGGTTGGGAAGGATGCTGGAGGCCGTCAGCACTACGGGCTTGGCTGGGTTTGTGGCAGGCCTTGTGCCTTGCCATGGGCCATTATGACAGGTGACAAGTCCACTTGCCCCTGGGGAAATGAGAACCCCCCCTTATTAGAAAGTAGAAGCAGCTCATAGCTATCTGGAGGGAGGTCCAGTTGTTGATTTTCACAACTCTGTTTCTTGGACAAGTGTCTTTCCTCTTGTTGCTCTCACAAGAACCCATAAGAAAGATGGGTGGAGGAAGAGAGAAGGGTGTGCACTGGGAGGATTGCTTATGGCATCTTTTACCGGCTTGAGAAATTTGTGTAGTTTCTGTAGGGAAGGTGGGTCGTGTCTCTGCCCTTCCTCTCTATCGGCTACATGGGGATAGCAGTGTCTAGACATGGGCTCGGAGCCCACATGGTACAGGGATATGTTTGCTTCTAAAGAGAGTGGGACATTCATTTCTCCTTGGCCCTGTCCTGCTTGGGACAGCACAGTGTACTCAGACTGGGTTGCTGCAGGGGCGTTCCCCACTGTGGTCTTCCTTGGCTGTGTCACCTGCAACTATTTTTTTTTTTTAGATTTGCACTTACTATATATTCTGTGCCCTAATTTAAGGTCTGGGGACCAGGTACCTTTTGAGATGTGGAATTTTTTTTTAAAAAATATATTTTAAAATATAT
>NW_007726765.1:22995-45495 GCF_000696425.1 Galeopterus variegatus
GGATATGTTTGCTTCTAAAGAGAGTGGGACATTCATTTCTCCTTGGCCCTGTCCTGCTTGGGACAGCACAGTGTACTCAGACTGGGTTGCTGCAGGGGCGTTCCCCACTGTGGTCTTCCTTGGCTGTGTCACCTGCAACTATTTTTTTTTTTAGATTTGCACTTACTATATATTCTGTGCCCTAATTTAAGGTCTGGGGACCAGGTACCTTTTGAGATGTGGGATTTTTTTTTAAAAAATATATTTTAAAATATATCATACAATAAAATTGACTTTTTCTTTTGGTCTACTGTTCTGGGAATTATAACATAAATTTGTATATTTACTACCACCACCACCACCGCAGTCAGGATACAGAACAGCTCCATCACTGTATACACACCCCGTGCTGCCCCTTTAAAGGCATGGGAGATGTGGGTTTATTTTTATTATTTTCTCCGTTTGACAGGTAGTGTTGACTCGACTCATCTCATTCATTCAGAGGTTAATTTTTCCTTGTTGATTATCAGAGTTTCTGCTCTGCTCCTTCTCCAGCAAAAGGGGTATAACCGCAGTGCCGTGGTTGTCAGCTTGTTAGTTATTGGCAAGTTACCATTGGATTTTCTGTTTTTCATCCTGGGTTGTTCTTGCCTGTACACTCAGAATGCTTTGAAACACTTTATGGATTTAGGAGAATTCAAGCTACTTTTGACAGTGGCCAAAGAGAAATATAGCTAGTGAGGGGAATATAGGCAGCAGAGTGAAACGAAGTGACTTTTGGAGTGTTCTGCTTTGAATTGTCTGTATTATTCTTTCTCAGATGTCAGGACAGAATATCAAGGTTTGGGCATCATGTCTAAAATGAAGATAGTACATTGTCTATAGATTCTGTTGACCCAACTTGGTTCTCTCGGGCTGTCCTCACTTGTCGCATTACCTAGGTAAAAACAGGAGTTGAGAGATTGGAGCGCCTGAGTTGCTTGCACAGATCATCAGTGCATCTGCACCCAGGTTCTGGAACAAGCTGGTACGTGCATGGGAAGGCCAGAGCTGCTCTTGTCCCTGCTGTTGTTCAGAGCTTATGATTTTTTTTAGGGAATAGTGAAATGCAGGAATATGTGTGTGGTGAGGACCCTATGTATGTGCTTGCCCTCCTCTTGGGAAATGATGAGAGGTGACCTCAAAGGTCCCCCGCTCAGAGTGTCACACTCGAGTGAACAGTAGATGATGCTTTTTGCTGGGGAAGGTAACAGCAGTCGCACACATGTAAATTCCTGGGTAATCTAATTCCTGTCTTTGTAATTACTTGGAGACTTGCCATTGCAGCCAATTGAGACGTGGGAGCAGTGACCCAACACAGAAAGCAGAAATTGGAGGGGAGGGAAAGGGGAGGGGGCATCCAGAACACAGTCGTAGCTCTTCTCTGGCTTTACTGCATCTAAAATCACTTAGAATCAGGAAAAAGCATTATAACTGCCTTCTGCACAAGTAACCCAGCTTTCCTATCTGTGCCCCCTCTCCAGCACCTCTCTCTTGCCAGGCTGAAGGGATCTCTGAGAGTGTGGTAGAGTCAGGGCATCCATGATTTAGCTGAGAGTAAGGACTTTTACCGATTAGAAACTACTGTTGTCTGACAACAGGTTTCGGTAGGAGAATGTCTTCCAGGTGGGAGAAGAATGGTTTTTATTTTTACGAACCCACACACTAAACAAAGCATGCCAAGCATGGGCACCTAGCAAAAGAAGAACAAAGCAGCCTAGAAACAAGTTGCTTTTCAGCATCCTGATTGACGCGATAGGGGCACTTTAGAAAGCCAGCGGTGGCATGATTTTCCCAAGTGGAGCAAGTGTAACTGTGGGGTCTCGATTCTCTCGAATCTGCTTCTAGAAAGCAGATTGCAAAATGATCAGCTCTGCTCTGAACACGCTTGCCATTTGTCTGATTGACGTCGGAAACATGATATCATTTCTACAAATACCCACATGAGAAGGTGTTTTTTGTTTTTTTTTCTTATTTGGGTGACAGATTGCATGTTAGGGCACTAAAAGATGAAAGCACTAAATATTTGCTTTAGAAAAACACAGTGAAAGATTCTCTCATCCTCCCAGCTGAAAACTGATGGGCTTAGCATTCCATTAGCAAGAATGACTGTCTGCAGTTAAACTTACTGCCACCCTTGGGCATGATTAACAAGTGGGGTAGAAAGTGAGGGCTGCACAGTGGATAATCATACTGGATTCTTTTTTCCTGTTATGTGGAATAAGGGCCCTTTAGTTGAAATGGAGGTCCAAGTTAGCCAAAAGGAAGACTTACTGCCACCCTTGGGCATGATTAACAAGTGGGGTAGAAAGTGAGGGCTGCACAGTGGAGAATCATACTGGATTCTTTTTTCCTGTTATGTGGAATAAGGGCCCTTTAGTTGAAATGGAGGTCCAAGTTAGCCAAAAGGAATTCCTTCCCTCTTCTCCAGGGTTTATCTCCTCCCTCTGAATCTTTAATAGCACTGTCTTCTCAATGGATTTTCCATGAAAAGAAGCTGTTTGTATTCCCTCTTTCAGATTTAAGATAAAATCGTAATTTTTGCAAGCTTTTTTGGGAGGAAATATCTTACCTCAAAAGAAGATAAAATGTGATTTTGATATTTGGTTGTGATTACTGGGGAATCTTTTTAATGGAATGACTAGGAGCCAATAGGGTCAGTACTCCATGATTTCTACCCTGGCTTTGCCAATGGCCAGCTGAGTGACCACGTGCAACTTACTGAACCTGTTTAGGCCTAAGTTTTCCATCTATAAAACTGGGAAACTATTCTACCTGCATTCATTTACCAAGAAATTTGAATGAGTTAAAGTATTATAAAGGTAGGTGGTGTACACTGAAACTGGCAAACATCTGTATTTTTTAATTCATTTCTTTGAGAGAAAGGAAACATAAACCCCTGTCCCTGCTGGGGGTATGGTAGGGTTTACTATTAATACTACCCACCATTTATTAAGAACCTCCTGTCCTTCAGGCACTGGACTAAGGTTTTTAGAGATATTCTTATTTCAGCATTACAGCTACCCGAAGAGAGAAAAACAATTATTTCAATTTTAAACATAAATACACTAGTAGTAATGTTTACTGAGTGCTTGCTATATTCTGGGCTCTGCTTTAAGTGGTTTTCATATATTAACTCATTTAATTCTCCTAAACTATTTTCCTTATTTTAGAGACAGGGCAACTACAGCACAGAATTAGAAAAAAAATTTTTTTTTATTAATAGTTTGTCCTTGGTTCCACTGAGAGTATTGTTAGGACTGGAATTTGAAGGCTGAGTCTTCAGATGTTTTCCAAGCCAGGGTGCTCACCTCCCTATTGTATGTCTACCCTCTGTTCTGGAACATGTAAATGGGCCCAGCTATGTGAGAAGCTTTGAGCAGACACACACAGATGCTCTCCAGATACGCTGGTTTATGATAGTTGGGAAGAAAGATCTTTATTACCGGAAGTTGTGGCTTCTGAGTCTCTCGGCAATTGGCAGCACAGATTTTTGTTTTGTTTTGTTTTGTGTGTGTGGTTTTGTTTTTTAAATAATTAGAAACAGTTCCTTGTTACCACCCACAGTAAAAATTGCTTGGATCCCACAAATTAAGAAAAAAAAAATTAGGCTGTTTGGTAATTTTGGTAGGATGATTAAAACGGGGCTTTAAAGAGGAAAAGTTTGTTTTGGAGGGTGAGCTTTGGATGTGTAAATGCCAGGGATCCCTTGTTTTTCACTTCCCCCTGTGCCTGAATTCAGAGTCGAATAATGTTGACGATGGTTGCCAGTGATGGGAGGGACTACAGTGTGCAAGATGGCTTTGGGAGGAAACCGACATTTTTTTGTACTTATTAATGGTATGTCCTTTGTGTGAGTGGGTGTGAGTACTGAGAGCATGAAGTGTGTATTTGCACAGTGTGTGGTCCTTGTTGCTGCATTTCACTGCCCATGATGGTGATGGTGGGCTAGGTGAGGAGGAGGAGGAGGAAGAGAGGAAGCCTTAGCACAGCCTCAGTAGTTTCTGTTGTATGGATCGAATCATTGAGGCAGGAGCAGGCCAGGCCTCTTTCTCGGTCAAAGGGGCTGGGTCAGTGTAATGGGGGCTCGTTTCTTAGGACTGTGCTCTAATTATCAACGCTGTGCCTGCACTTCTGTGTGAATCAAATCGGTGCCCTTGCGTGTATGTTGTTCCCCTCACTGTTGCTCCCCTTCTAAGAAATAGAAGAATTAGGATGGGGGGATATTCTGAGATGAATATCTTTGGTCAAGTTGGATGCGCTATCCATTGAAGATCCTTCTGCACACCACCTCCCCATCCGCCCAGTCCTCCCTGTAGTTCCAAGACTGTAAATTGTCACATGGGCAAAGAGGTGATTTCCTAACTCTCTTGGGAGCTTGAAGAATTTTCCTTTGTTAGAGGAGGAACATCATGCTGGAGGGGTGTCTTCTGTGTGTCCCATTTTAAACCACACAGCTTTTGACTTCTCTTCTGTGATGATTCCCAGGCAACCTCCTCTTGCCATCCTGACTTGTTTAAATTTATGGGTTGTTGGCAAGCAATTTTTTGATGCTATTCTTCTCATAGCCAGAGGCCAAGATCCCTTGTGGAGCGGTGCCTGAATTTAATAGATGTCATCTGGACACCAGGGAGGGGCATTGAGAAGCACTGGGGAAAAAGTCTTAGAAGTGAGATTTTACCCCTCGCGCTGTCTCCCAGCCTCTTATTTATCCCTTTCAGGGCAATGCAATCAGAGTGATTTTTTTATTTTGGTAGTATCATACCCTATAATTCTAGGATAAAGGACACAGTGTCCTAATAGTCTTGCAGATGGCCTAAAATATATATATATATGGTAAGCTACCTATTTAACTTGACCTCGAATATCTCTGCATTACCAAGCTCTGTGCCTGGTTGTTTACAAAGCCGAAAGATCTGTCCCTATCTTTTGTAACACTGAGTGACATTCCAGGAATGCTTATTCTGCTCTTCTGGCTGTCTGGGGGTTTGGTTCCCAGGTCAGGTGCTAAGGCAGACAAGACAGTACCATCTCGTTAGCCCAGCAGATGAGGATTGAAGAGAGACTGGAAGTTCAGAGTGAAGCACAGGTCAGTCTTTCAGAGCCTGCTTTTCCAGACGTCAGACTTCCAGCTGATACCCTTCCCCCAATGTTGGCAGGAACCAGAAAATAAGGGAGAAAAGAATGTGAAAATAACTTTCACAAGGCCATTAACTTGGCTTTGTGGGACAGGGATGTAGGTTTCTCTTTACTGCTTCTGGACACAAATTATACAAATGCCTGCAAAATAGGTCCTGTCAACTCCCAGGGTGACACGACAGGAACAGCTCGAGTCTGTTTAGTAGAATGTTACTCAGTGCTCCTGTGCCAGGCACTGTTTTGGTGCTTGAGGACAAGGGTGTGAGCAAGACGGATTGAGACATTGCCTTCAAGTATGTCTTCTAGCTGGAAGGAATGACTCGAATCCCCAGGGAATTCTCCTGTTTGGTCTCCCGTGGAGTCTCAGTCCACTCCGAGACTTGCTCCTGTCTGAGGCATTTCATTAGAAGAAGTTGCCTCCAGAGCTTCTGGAATTCAGCACTGTCTCTATGATTGGATCCCTCCATCTTGGTGTGAACAGTCTTGGTAGTGAGGCCACCAAGGAAAGTCATACTGAAGGGGGGACTGTCTTGTGGGCAGGGCCACCTTTGAAGTTCTGGGAGCTTCCATGGCTTCGGTTCTTCTGACCACAGCCTAGATGCTGCCTAGAACCCATTTCTTGGCTTCTTCACTCCCCACTTCTGCTGGGCGACCAGGGTCCTTGTGGTACTTCCTCTCACCCCCCCGTCTGGTGGGGTTTCTCACCACTATTCCGTTCCTGCTCATTCAGCGTCAAGTCTCTGCACTGTTTCTGCTCTAATCACAGAGCTCTAAGGGACATTCCGATCTGCTGGAAGCAGCCCGTCTAGGTTCCAGGCAGACCAGTGTCTCTGAGCATTCCAGCCTCTTACAGTTTAGAAGGGGAGAGAACAAAATTAGTTTTAAAAGCACTATAAGCTGGAGCTATTTAGAATAGGATAAACAACTCTTCGGGCTCCAGTAATCAATGTTTGTAGTTCGTGTCCTGATTTATTAAGAAAAATTTGTCATCTCTGGGATAAAATAATAGATTCTCTAGGGAGATTAACTGAGACTGTCCTGTCGGTCAGGAGGTGGTAGGGAGAGAGTAGTGAATTGAATGTTACCTAATAGATAAGGTTACTGTGCAAGTGGGCTGAGGTATTCCATCGTGCCTGGGCTTCTGGTACAAGATAATTAAAATAACTCAGGTCAGGGAAATAGACCTGAGTTTCCTAAGAATATTAATGCAAACAATTCCTTGAGTAACTAACTCCAAGCAGAGTAATTTGT
Source organism: Galeopterus variegatus (assembly GCF_000696425.1). Lineage (NCBI taxonomy): Eukaryota > Metazoa > Chordata > Mammalia > Dermoptera > Cynocephalidae > Galeopterus > Galeopterus variegatus. The sequence goes on from NW_007726765.1 coordinate 29,404, forward strand.
TCACTGTGGTTGGGCTGGGTGGGTTGATAGAATCAGTTGTAGAATCTTGGAACTGTAAGAGTTGACTGATAGCTCTAATCTGTCCACTCCTCAGATCCTCTCTTTAAACCTGAGGAATCTGAGGTCCAGAGAAAGAAGACTGCTTTAAGATCCTGCAGTTGGGTAGCCAGAGAGGGATAGAATCAAGATTTGAATGAGGATCTCTCGGTTTTTCTCTTTCCACTCTGCCACCTCTGATTCAAGGCAGAGTTTAATTTTGTGAACCATTCATGTTAAGTGCCATTAATTTTAAGCTTTTTCTGGATTAGTGTGTGAAATTCACTGTGTTCAGTATGAATTCACTTATTTTCCACTTGAAATCCTGATTTTGCTTGGATGCCCTGAGTGTTGATGTGATGATCAGGAGTCTCATGATGGTGATGAGGATGGATTAATATAATCATCTTTGCTAAAGGTTAGCTAGGAAGCAGTGAGCTGGAATTCATACATAAAGAGTATTGGAAACTTTTCAAGCCATGAATGTGCTTTAGCTATGCTACAGAGTAAATCAGATCTTACCATTTATACGTGTATTTTGAATGATGGATGAACACTGGCAGGGAATTTTGTCTTTTTACATAATTTCCTTCTTTCCCAAAGGACTGGTATTTGGGAATCCGTTTACAGCATTGCTTTCTGGGTTTTTGTTAAAAACTCCAACATAGAAATGTGTGAAAAAGATCCTTTGAGAACAAGTTTAATACCAACACTGTGATAAAAACATGGGAAATATTAAGGTTGGGGATCACCAATACTTAGTCTCAAAGCAGCCCTGACTGCGTTGACGACGATAAGAATGGAGGCAAAGGTTCATCGGTGATTTTATAATTTTTGCCAAGAGCTCTGTTCTGCCCCTAGCAATCCCATGTCCTATGACCGGGGAACTAGCTGGTGCCCTGGGTCAAGTTCAGCAAGTTTGTTTTGACTTGCAGCCCATGATGGTAGTGAAGCTCTCATTATGTAACGTTAAACTGGGCCTGGAATGTCAGCTGGGCCAGGCCTGCCAGTGCTTGAAGAGTTGGTTGAGAAAGGACTATGTTTAGTATGACTAATAGAACTTGGCTGGGTAAAGGGGTGGGTGGGTGTCTCTGTGAGGAGGGAGGTATGACTTGTGCTGTTTCAAAATCTTAATGCTTTGTATAAATAAACTCTGCATGCCAAAAAAAAAAAAAAAAAAAAAAAAAAAAAAAAAAAAAAAAAAAAAATGCAAAAAAAAAAAAAAAAAAAAAAAGAAGAAGAAAGAAAGAAAAAAAGTTGATCCTTATTGACCAACTAATACAATCTTGGGCTGTTGACTGATCACCAAGCCTTGATGTAGACATCTGTGGTCAAGACATCAAGGCATACCACTTGCAGTTAGGAAAATAAAACTTTTCGGTCGTGTGAAACAGTGTTTCTTAATGTAGCCTACATTGATCAAGTGTTGCTGGCAGGGGCACTTAGTAATTAAAGCAGTTACACAAAGTAAACATTAGTTTCTTTAATAAAAATAACAGTGAACCCTAATAAAAATTGGATGCATGAAAGAGTTGGGCTATTTTCCTAGTAAAGATTCCAAAGCATAATTTAGGGTCTGTCTGCTGACCTTCTTGGTCTTTATTTGGGAGCCTTTTTCTCCCCTTGCCCCCCAATCCCCCCACCCCCCAAGCTTCCTCTTGGCTCTTCTTATAGAACAACAACAACAACAAAAAATCCCATTTTTATGCAAATGTCTTTAGTTGGAGGTAGAAATAATCAGGAACCGTGTTTGCACAATGATCCTTAAACACAGTATGCCCCCACTAGGAGAAGGTTGCATTTTGGTGGGGATGGTGGACCCCAGTCCCTACCCTGCCTGAGCTGAAGTGAGGAATCGCTTTTGTCCCTTCTCTGATGAATGGATGTAAAGTGTTCACTGAACCTGGAAACACCTCCTTTTGTGTTGGGTGCTCTCCTAACACAGGCGTTAAACTTGGGGCAATCGCTTATGGTGGGGGATTGAATGGGGCCATTGTGGGGGGGAGGGGCTCACACTGAAGCCATTGTGGGCATAGAGATGCCATTGTTTTCTGAGTATTAAGAAAGGGAGTAAGACTCTGGGGACCTCCAGGCATCAGTGTGGCCGACCCCTGCACCGACTGCTTTTCTAGGCTGCCTCCTAACCACGGAGCTTGGGCCAGGTCAGCCCAGACAGGAAGCGCTGCGGAGCGCCCCCTGCAGTACAGACGTAGTATTCCCTGCGAGCATCCGGACCCTTTCCTGCCCCTGCACACGGGGGAGGCTTCATTTCTTCCCACGTTCCTGCCTTGGTCCAGCCATCATTTCTTCCGGGAGGTTGCTGTTTTCTTCCAGGCATTACAGTTGAAAACATTTGTTAAAAATCGCTTATTCCATTTTAGGAATAACACCCCCCCTCCCCCCCATTTCCTGCTGGTGACTTTTTCATTGAACTTCTCTTTGGCCATATGGTCCCAGAGGCACTTCTGATCTTAATTATAGCATTGAGCCTTTGGTTACTTAAAAATCAGAAGGCAGATAGGCTATTGAGGGTTTATCTGTACTAATTGTGCCACCATACCTACCAACTGTCCCCTCAGTTAGTAAAGGGAACGTTACAGTCCCTGCCAACACAGTGTATATGCACGCATACACACACGCACACAGGTGCACACACATACGCCACTAACTCGATATGTTTTTCAGAGGCAGAAGTCTATTTCTAGCTCTAGAATTGTCGCATTCGCATTTTCTGTCGTGAACCTCTGCCATGCTGTGTTGACTTGAATGGGATTTAGCCATAAGACTGGGAAGAGTAGGGCCAGAAAACTTGGGTACAAACCCTGACTCTGACACTTACTGTGTTATCTTGGGGAAATTATTTTATTCCCTGGGAGCCTCAGTTTTGCTGTGTGTAAAATAGGGACAATGGTATCAGCATCCCAGGAATGGTGTGGAATTTCGACGATTAAGAAAGGCTAGCAAACGTGTTCGGCATCCTTGCAGAGGGGCGGTACAGTGTTCAAGGGACATAGAGCTTTTGTAAGCAAGAGGGTTAGATGCAATGGCATCGATTGTTTTTGAAACATGTGTATAGTTCATTGTGCTGTTTTACCTGTCTCTTTGATAATTTTAATATTCTAATTAAACTCTGGTTTGTATCAGAACTTATGATATTTTACAGATCTGTTAAAAAGTGACTCTTGCTTGATGATTACAACAAATCATTTCACACAGAAAATAGCTGTGCGATGCTTATTCTTGGAAAATACAGTTGTTGAAGCCTCTGAAGAGAGACATGTTTAGAAAATGTTAAAAGCATTCGTTTTATCCTCATTTTAAAACAAGCATGGTAATTCTTGACTTCTTCCTCCAAATATAAGAAGCTATTCTGTTAGTGGAATCAATTCATACAGATCTCTATGATGTCTCAATAAAGATGCATTTGTAGGAAAATAGTATCTTTTTAGATAATAATGAACTTTTAGTTTTTACACTAAGTTCTGATACTGTTTTCATCAGACCCTCACAGTCTGAATAATTGTAAAAAAACCACGAATTTTAGGAACTGTATTTAAAGAATTTCTAATCCCAACATTTTATTTGAAATATTTTGAGATTGTCATTGGGTGTTTTTTTTAAAGGTTTTTTTTTTCTCCTAAATGATATTCCCGTAGTCATGTTTTTATATATAAGTTCCCGTGACAAACATTTATTGAGCACTTAACCAGTGCTTAATTGGTTCTGTATATTTATACTTAGGACACAGCAACAACCATGTACTATACACACATCTTTGGTAAAGGAAGCTCGTCTCACAAGCCTGGCTGCTCCCAAATTACGGTGAAGGATGAAGTAGATTCTAATTGCTCTCGACCCCCACATCTATATATTATACCTAATTTATACTTAGAAAAGCAACTCAAAATGTTAACAGTTCATGCCAGTAGTCTGAGTTGTTGTAGTTTATAAAGCCCTGGAATTACAGATAGAAGTACCAGAGAGCCTATACTATGTATTGGGTCAAAGAGAAGAAATCCAAATTAATATTAATTGGTATTCATGAATACTCCCTGAGTGCCAGTAATGTTTCTGTCCCAGTCACAGACTAATTTGGCTAACTGTATGGGTATGGGTCAAACAAAATAGCCAGCAGCTCTGAGTGTAGGGTGGTGTGAAGAAAAACAAACAAAAAAAGGCATCTGATTGTTAACACCATATTTCCCAAGTTTATAATGTCTGACCTCCAGTGCAAATAGCCGTTCATCTTTAGATAATATGACAACATAATTTAGCATTTGGGATTCTTTTTTTTAAAAAGTAGTTATTAAAAACTTGTGTTTCTTCTCTAGCATACAAATAAAGTGAGCTTTTTCAATTTTATTTTGTGGGGGACAGAATAATTGCAGTGAATTGAACATTAGAACTGGTTTCTGTTTGAGGTTAGTTGACTTTGAGTAAATTATACCATTAAAGGTACTCAAGGGGTGCATGTTAGCCTTTTGACAGTTCTAAACAGTTGTCTCCCTCTCTAGGTTATAAACTTTCTGAGGGCAGGGACTTTTCTGTGTTTCACTGATTTCTACCTAGTACCCAGAATAGAATCAGTATTTATTGAATCAATGAATGAATCTCCTAGTGCACTTATGGGAAAGATGCAAGGAAGATTTCACTGTGTTCTAGACAATAGCAGCAACAATTTCTCCTCATCATTTTCATTTGTGAAAATTACTAACCAGCTAATCTCAAGTCAGTTCTTCTAAATCTTCTGAGCTTGTTTGTTTTTCTTTCCATAAAATGGGGCTGTTGTCATGTGAGACTTTATTTGATTATGGGAAATAGTCACTCCTAAACTTCCTTGAAGAGAGGTGCTAGACAAAAACAAGATGGTTTTGAAAAAATAACACTGCAGTCCAGACGACTAAGATGCTTGGTTGCATTTGAAACCAGTTTCACAGTCTGTGTTGGGCGGGCGATTGCAACATGCTTGCCATCTGTGTCTAATGCGAGCGCCCTCCCAACTCCACACCATGCAGAACATTGGCAGGGCTCTCCCTGAGAGAACCAATGGGTGTTGCTATGGTGGAGGCATGACATAATTTAATTTTACTTTATTATTCGCTGGATGTGCCCATGTATGTTAGCCTCTGGGTGTGTTTACAAGGAGCTTAGGAAAAAGGTAAAGGCTGTTTTGTCAGTGTAAGGGCCAGGCATGCTCACACACACAGAAGCATACACACGCACTTGCATACCCGCACATGCACACGTGCGCACACATGCACAAAGTTTTCTTCTCTGGCATCCAGCACCAGTCCAGGGGCAGGGGTGAAATTACCATCCAGATAGTGACTCACAAGGCTCAGAAGGACCTGCCTTTCTAAAATCCTCTCCCCTTAACCCCCGTAATTCCCTGGGGCAGCGTGGGGCTTGGGTGTGTGTGTACTTAATTTTTTAAAAGAACACATGTGTTCTGAAGGGCACAACAAGTCCCTATACTTACTTAGTAGGGTTTAAATCAACTTACTGGATTTGGGTGACTACCTGGCAACGTTCCTAAACATGTGAAAAGCACAAGTTCAAAGTCCGCAAAAACATTATTTATTTATTAATGAAAACTGAGGAATTTCAGAATGGGATCATGGGGTCCTGTCCTGTCACCTTCCCTTTGATATTATAGAGGCATGGTGTCTTTCTCCAGAGGCGAGCAATAATGTATTTTAAGCATATGAGGCAATAAAAGGAGGTGAGTTTGGCCAGTGTCCATATATTCAGACCTTCCTCCTTCTAAAATAAAATAACATAAAATAATATAGAAGATAGAAGTCTTTTCCCTTATTATGCTGTTCTGGTGGGTTTCTATTTGTTATTGCTGTTTATAAAATGACTTCTTCCCCTCTCCCTCCAACTCATTTGTTAATTTTTTTAACTCTTGGTTCTCACAGAGAATGAGTGTTATCTGAAAAGTAAATTTCCTTTTTTTGTCATATTGCTACAGCAGTACTTAATAGGGGCCTCATGAGTGACAGGAGTCTTTTGGTTCTGTAACCAAAAACCAACCCGAACACTGGCCATCCAGGTCAACCTTGTCAAGTCAGTGAAATCCTGACAGCTTGCAGGATCTTAAGCACCCCTCCCTGCACTTCAGGACAGGAGATGCACAATAATAGTTCTGATCCAGTAAATAAGTGCAAAATCCCCATAAACGTGTTATTTTGAAATACTTTCATTTTGACCAGATCAGCAACTTCTAACTTACTAAAGCAACTTGATGTCCTTATGTAGTTTTTTCCCCACTACTGGATTCACTACGGGTCAATGGCTGTGAAGACATGAACCAGAGGACATAGGGTGTCCTCACCTAAGGAGAGCTGGCTTGGGCTGGTGCACTAGTCGGGGTGATGAGTTCTCTAAGGGGGGCTCTGCATGGCTGGCATCTTCGCCTTGAAGGAGTATGAGACATTTCCTAGAGCAGCTGTTTGCCCCCTTTGGAAATTGTGACCCTTTGTCCTTATTAGTCTTCACTCACACTTCTCCTAGTCCCAGAGAACTGTGAGGTTTCTCTTCTTTCCCACCAGCATTTTTAAAAAATTAAAATTAAATTAATTTTCCTTTGTTTCCACCCGTCCAATTTCTTCCCCATTAGCAACAAATGACAACATTGTGGATATCATAAACTCAAGGATTTCTACATTAGTTGGCCAAGTAAGTACCTCTTTTTATAAGAGGGAGAGGGAACTAAAGACTTGAGTCTCAGGTATTTTAAGATGTTAAATCTAAAAATCAGCCTTTTAAGAACCAAATGCAAAGCCAGTCCCTTAGCCTTGATTTTCCCACTCTGATTCCACTTTTCAAAACCCAGGGCGACCATCAGGGTGGGTTTAGTTTGACCATTTCAGTTGTTACAGGTCAAATATGGTCTTGTGGTTGTTAAAATCTTAGTAATGACCTCTCTAATCCTGTGAGTTTTCAGAAGGAAATCCTGATGCACAGTCCTGGAATTGCTTTGCCTGGTAACATCTTATTTATTGACTTATCTCCAGCTGAGCTCTCTTGGTTAATATGTTTGCTCTGGCACTGTTGTTTCTTTTTAATCAGAAATGCTCATCAATAGGTTGCATGGTGGAGGAAAATGGCATTTGTTTTGTAGCGTTTTCCCAAGGAATGTTTGGAGAGTTTTTCTTTAATACTAAATGTATAATGATCTTTTTCCTAAGAACATATTAGCACTGTGGTTTCCGTGTAGAAATTTTCTTTGTTGATACTGGGTTGTAGGAGCCAGAGACTCCAGTTGATATTCTGTTGCATCCCGATCAGAAGCCCTGACTTTTTGGTCCTTAGCAGAGACTATATCCATTGATAACTTGTCAGCACCCTCAGTGGAGGCAATGGTGTGTGTTCTTGGGTGAAGTCAGAACGTTAGCAGGTCTGTGTTTTTTCCTCCAGCGTGGAGTTTTGTCATTTCTAATGATGACAATCCATCAGTCCACACAGTTCAAAATGAAGATAAATTGAATTAATATATGTGAGTTAAATGACTCATTGATATAATTATACTGTGAGGATTTCTTTAGTGTAACCTAACACATTTAGTAGTGTTAATTGTAACGGCTTTGCATCGGAGCATTTAATTTCCTAAGCAAACAGAATAATTTATTAATTCTCAAAAAGCTATTTCAGGGCCTAGACTTAGAGAGAAAGTCTATATTTAACTGTGGTCTTAGTATACTTTGGCTTATCAAATTGGAAATTGCTAAGAAATTTTTTTTCTGTTTAAACTTTTATTGGTACATAGCCGTATGTGCCCAATTCAAGTGCATCAAAACAAAAGTAGGAAATAGGTATCATCCAGTAAATTTTAATAAGTCATTGAAAATTGATGAGCAGTGAATAATACAGCAGTTCTAATTGTAGTTAAAACTGTATTGGCAGCAGATATGCCTGAATAGGATGATAAAATAGCTGAGGAAAAGCATTGGATGGCAGAATCGAAGAAGAGTAATACACAGATTAAATGTAAAACTCTACTCAAATATTTTGTGAAATGTAGGCATGCAGTGTAAACCCATTTTTTGCTGAAAAGCATGTTTTCTCTCATGTCAGAAATGATCACAGGAATCCTTTTAATATTCATTTAAATAGTTTTTAATTGGCTTCAGAGAGTTTAAAGTTCAGCACGAAGGTGAGATCTAAGCTTACTAATTAGAACGAATGCAGTTTGACTTAAAGAGCTTACTTGATAATTAAAGAATTTCATAGCAAATATACGTTTTGAAAACATTTCTTTTCACATCCTTGAGGTAAAATTGGTTTTCCTGAATTTTCCCCATTCTTTTCAAACAGAAATTTTTCTTATAGAACGGTTTATAAAACCTTGTGTCACTTGTTAGAAAATGACAATCAGATTGTCAGCACAAACGTCTGATTTGTATGTCATTTAGCCGACATCCTGTGTGCAGGTTATTCTAAATTTTTTCCCATCCAAGTAGAATTTTGACTTGGACAGAATGTTATGATGAGCACAAGTTGTCGTGTCCTGTGTTTTTCCCCCCACCACGTTGTTTGATGCTGTTGAAATGGAAGGCTGAAGTAGAAGGGGCACTTAAGCAGTGAAGGGTTTTTCTTTGTAAATAATAGATCAAGAGCACTGGATCTGTATCTAATGGAGCTGTGTGCGGCCTCCGTTTCAAGGACAGCGCGCGGTTTTAAAAACCACAACTACCGACCATCCCGTCCGCAACCTGTGGTCAGTTTTGTGAATGTGTGTGTGTCGATGCTGTATTCTGTAATTCCTTACTACTCTCCCCCCTAAAATGGCTTGCTTTAATGTCGTATTTTATTTCATAAACTTAAAAAGATCTCAAAATAAAAATATACATAGATATATAGCTCCTTACCGTTACCTGTCTTCTACGATCGTGGAATGATTTAAGGAAGTTAGGTCCTGTTTTACTAAAATGTTTGAATGAGCCTGTTTGAGTGTGATTTGCTCTACCAAGAAAATGTAGATGTGGGTAGTTGGCATTAATGCAGAATTTAGTATGTCATATCAGCAGAAAAATTGGATTGGTTATGTTTGCAAATGTGTTATCTTGATAATTTGATGAAAAATTTAATTTGCCATTTTCTCCCCCTTGTCTTTTCCCCTTTGGGAGTTTTTAAATTTGTTCTCGTAGGTGCTGGTTGAACCTATATTTAAAAGTCATAGATTTAATACTCTAAGTATTGTTGGGTTTTTTCATACAATTCTTAAAAGCATAATAGGGCTTTGTTCCCTCTGAATTTGAATTAGTTATATTTTATCACTTACAGTCTAAGAATTAGACCTAATTATTATTTTCCCTTGTAACAGTGCAAACATGCCCCAGTATCTTAAAATATGTAGTCTCTGTCAAAAGCATAATTGAAAATAGAGAAATAAACATTAAATGTTAAATGTCAAGTAGGAGTCTATGTAAATAAAATAGAAATAAAAGTACCGATTAAATCTGGAGATGCTTTGCTTCTTTCTAAAATATTTGTTTTATAAGATCATGAGGCAGTTACTCTACATTGAAGCAGTTCTTTTTTTTTTTTCAGTATCTTTTTTCTAAGTGCATTCTCACACAGTTGGGCCTATTTGAAAAATGGTTAAAAACCATTTCCTTGTAAAATAGGTTTCTAGGTAATTAGAAATCTAGGTAAATAGGTTTTAAACCAAACATTTTAGTATTTTTGTTAGACGCAAAAATAAATGTTGAAAACTATTGCTCTTAACATGCTGTTTCCTTGAAAGAAAATCATTAATCTTCTCAAATGTAAGTGTAAAGTTGATCCATTTTAGCCTTCTTGTCCATAAATCGCTGATTATTGGTTTTGAAGGAAAGCACAGTCTGAGTGTGTTTTGAATTTTAACTTTGGAATCCTAGATGTGTACAACATGTTCATTGCGGTGAAATCACAAGCAGAGAAAACCCATTTGAAACCATTTTTAAAGCATTCCTGTCAGGGCATTATTTAATGGGAATGATAAGTTTCAGATTTTAGGTTTTCGAAAGTTGAGGTTGGCCGTACTTCAGATCTACAATTTAACTGCTTTGAAAGAACGGCTTTGCTTGTCTTCAGGGGGAAACAAATAACTTCGGGGACATCAGTTCATTCTTCCACAGTCTTTCATCCCTGAGTATAACAAATTGTTTCTTTTATTAATGTGGTACTTGCACTATGGAAGCAGTTCTTAGGGGAAAATAATCAGGAAGATATGCTTTGCTTCTCAGATGCTCCAACCTGAAATATGTTCCTTGAAGGGATTTTTTCTCACCCTCTCTCTCTTTTTCTCCTCCCAACAAATATAGCTAACGTAATAGAAATTACAGAAAAGGACACAATGAGATTTCTTTCCCTTCTCTCACAGCATGTTTTGGTTGGCTAGGAGAAGGCAAGGTATTGGAATATGATTATCCCTATTTAAGGGGAAAAAATGATATAATTTGTCATCTTCCCAGTTCTCGGCATTCTTTGTGGTACCCGCTTAGTCAATGCCGGGAAAACGGTGGTCTGACAGCTAACAGATATCTCTGTCCTCAATTGTTTAGACATTTTTGTCTTTTGTGACATTGAAAAAGAGACAAGGAGGGGAATGGAAGCAACTAAAAAATGTCAAAAGATCAAAAAATCAATGGGCCGCAGGAATGCGATCTGTTTACCAGGGTGTAGCTGCTCTTTCTGTTCCGCCACGAGTCCGAGGCGGTGTCTGGGGCAGCCACCGAAGGCGCGTCGCCTCCCTCCCTGGGAGATGCGACACGGCACACAAAGCGTACACATTAGCTCGCTCGCCCCCCACCCCCCACCCCCCATAAATAGATAATAAAATAAATAAAAGCTTTTCTCTTAAGACTACAAAAAACCCAAGTCTTTTGGTGCAGTGTCTTTCGGTCCATTTCCAACCATTTCTAGACTTGCTGGGCTCAGCCCAGCAGATGGATGATAGGACTTATTGGTGGCATTTTAATTTTCTGGGCAGGGGAGAATACTTGATGTTTTTATTAGTTACTTATTTGATTTTGGAGGGAAAAAGTCAGTGAGAACGAAATGGGTGATAATTAGGTGGGGCATGTCAGGCCGATGAATAATTGTTTTGTCCCTGGCTTGGACTCTTTGGACAAGGTTTATGTATATCTTGGGGCAGCTGTGGGGGCAGTTGAGATTTTATGTAAAAACTTCTTTTTTAGAGGGAGATGGGGTGTGTGGATTATAAGACTTTTAATTTTATAGGGAGATATAGTAGTGTTGGTTGCTACAGTCCTTTGGGTTTTGAACTATAGACCTTAGTTGCCTTTTCTTTTTTAAGCTTTTCAACCAACTGGTTTTCTGTTGTGTGTGTGTGTGTGTGTGTGTGTTTCACCTACACATTTGCCAGCATACAGTGACAGCCCAGGAATATGGATGGACCCTACCAGGCGAGGCTGCCGTCTGTTGGGGAAGTTTTTTTCCCAAGCCTTGTAGTTGCTATTTGATAGTAAGTATGGTCCAGGCTGCATATTTTATAAACTTTCTATTAAAGTTGTGGCATGTTATCATAAAACTCAATTGCGATACTTTGTATTACGCTCTGGGATTGAGAGATAGACATAGGATTAAAAAAACAATTTCTAGGCATTTCTAGATGATAAATTTAATTTTCTTTGCTATTTGGAGGTCTTCTTTGAAAATGCAATTGTAATGAACGCATTCAGAACTGGAGAATAGATTTACCCTTGGCTTCAAATAGTCGACGTTATCAGGCGCTGTCATTCGTTCCTTCCTATTTTCGGGCTGCTAATTGATGTTTTTGATGTCAGCAAGAAAATTGAAGAAAATGTCATGTGTGAACCAGTGCGGAAGTTAATAAGATTGACTTCGTTGACAGAATTTACAATGAGAGCAGAGACCGCATAATGGGACCGCTGCGAATTCGTGTGCTCTCTTTGGAGTCAAAATTGACACCTCACGCTAGGCCAGTGGTCGATAGGAGAGATGGAACATTTGGGAAAGTTCCTAATCTCATTTTTCCCCCCTTACCTTTTGGTCTCCGATGGTTATTTAGTTTCCCCAGCAGCTGTTTATCCAGGGGGCTATTGCTGCAGACCACACCAGGCCCTTAGTTCAGGCTCCTGGTGCCACCAACAATGCTTATTTTCTATGCTGTTTTGAGTTTGAAAGCAAAAGAGTCTTAAAAAGGTTAGATTAAGATGTGTCTTAAGGAAAGATATACTAATATCGGTCAGGGTCATTGCAGATGCTTGGGTTATATGCAATAAAGCCGAAACGCAAATCCCTCCCTGAATAAAGAAACCATGTTGGCACTAAGATCAGTCCTTGAGCATAACAGAAGGCTATAGTTTGCAAGCAAAAAATAATAAAGGTCTTGGCCACATGTCCCCACCCCCAAAAGAAACCTTTTTGCCATGCTGCCCCTTAAAGTTTTTTTTTTTAAGTTATCGAAGGTTTCAATATAATAGTTTAATTTTCCAGTAATGTGGCAAAGTTTATTGGATTTGTGTGTATAATTATGGATTGGATTAGTTGAGTTTGGTTCAGTGCATCTGATTATCTTCTGGCCTTTAGGGAAATGCGCTAAAACCCTAATATGTCCAGTACCCCCAAGCGGTCTCTTTTTGAAGGCTCCGCACAAAATGTGGTCTCTACCAGCGCTTGGCCTCCAAGGATCTTCAGTGAGAGACATTATTCTTGGAATATCCAATTAATTCCACGGGCAGTGATCAGTTAGCGCTTCTTCTTCCTTTCTCGCCATTTGAAATGCTAACACAATGAATATTTTCTCATTGGTCTGTGTCCCTCGGCTAAGCTGTTGCCGCGGGCTGAGAATTTCATCGACTGATGAGACCAGAGGCTCCGCCAATAAAAGGTTACAGTACGTGATTTGCATGCCAAGTGGGGTTTGGTTTCATGAACTTAAAAGTTCTTTAACTTTTATTTGACTTTTTTTCTTTTGTTCAAAAGAGAATGAGGGGTAGTATATTTGTGAGTGTTTAAAGTACGAAAATTACCAGGGACAGTAGGTCACAACGATATTTTGGACCATCCTCAGAGACGGAGAAGATGGCCTTTGTGTTAGGAGCTTTTATGGAGAGCAACCACATCAACTGTCTAAGATCAGGTCAATGGAAAGCAGTTTTTCAAATGTTGAGATTTAGTGTTGAGTCCCTCTAGTATCCTTCAATAGCTTTACATTTGGGGGACTGGTACTGGTAGAGTATCTTATAGTACTAATGATCAGATACAGCATCATTTGAAATGACGAGGGAGCCACTGACTAGGATGTTTGCAAGAGGAAGGAATGTCCTTTTCTTTGGAGTGGTTGGTAATCAGAGTCTTGGGTACCAAGAAAATAATATCTTCTAGAAGAGCATTCAGAGGCAGAACATCTGTTCACAAGGGTACGTTGGAGGTTGTAATGGAATATTGAGTTGCATTGAGCACAAGAAAATGTACAACAAAAAATGGTCAGGACCACTTTCACTGGAGGACACTGATGGCACAGTAGATGATAGTGGATTAGATTATAGCCTACAAAACCCTGATTTCAGAACTATTTCTCAACTAGACAAAGCCCCATGAAGTATGAGGCCATCAGCAATTTCACATACATTCAATTGGCCAAACGTTTGGCTCAGAAAAATAACATCTGATGGTGCCACCCCGCATCTTCCAGAATCTTCCAAACTTGGGTTTTATTAAGTCCAGACACTCTGCTGATTTAAAGCCGTATTAGATGCCTTCTGATCTAAGGAGTGCTGGTTGACAAGGGAGTGTGTGGGGGGAGGGAGGATGGTAAAATAAAGGTACCCCAATCCCTTTGCAAAATGGGGGGAAAGGGGATTGTGGTAGAAGAGTCAGCCTTCACAGCACCATAATCTTAAAGGAAGGGTAATATGATTGGAGACTTGACATATTTCAATGGAATGAAAAATCATGATACCTTTACCAAAATTGTTAGCAAAAGGGAGCTGGCAGATAGGAATGGAGAGCCTTTCCCCTTTTCTCCCCCTGCCGCCTTCTTCCTTCCTTCCTTTCCGAGCTGTCTGTGAGGAGCAAAGCAGGTGGCTCCCTGTGGCTGACTTTTCATGACAACATGCCATTAGAAATTGCCGTCCTGTTGATCAATCCTCTCGACATGACAGATTTGCCGCAAGGCCTGGCTCTTTGAGCGCCAGCACTGTGGCTTTTCCCTCCTTTTTTCCTGCACTAATTGGTGAAAGTTTTTTTACTGTGCTAGTGGCAGAGGAAATTCTTTTGAACGTTGTCACAATCAAGTGTTGACTTCTTTAGAATTGCAAGTAGGTTAAGTGAGTATCAACATTGTGGGGGGGTGGGAGGAGGGAAGACACTAACACAGAGTTACTACTACCAAAATTTTATGATTAGAGTAGCATTGGAAAACAGACTAATTGGATTTAACCCCCCCTCCCCCGTATACACACACACACACACACACGCATCGTATAACTTCGTATAATGTATGCTATACGAAGTTATTACGCGATTCCCTCTGCCTAGAATGACTCTTTGCTGAGCAGTCTCTCAGTCTTCAGATCTCAGCTCAATGCTACTCCTACAAGAGGCCTCCCCTGGCCCATCCCAAATATTTGTTAACTCAGTGGATTCTGCATTCACAGACTCGTTTTGTCCTGGGGGAGGCAGTCCTGACATTTGGAATGGGGCAAACACATTGCCATATTGATTGAGCAAAATACGTCCGTTAGTTGCTTCCTCTTATAAACAGATTCAGAACAACAATAACACAAACATTACATAACATACTATAAATCAAAGGGACACAAAGCTTCTATTAGTCGAGCACATTTTATTCTGAACTACTGACATTCTTCTGTCCAAAATCAACGTACAAAAGAATAACCTCTTGGCAAAGGATTTGTTCTCAGATATTGATTCTTCGGTGGAAGTATCATGACACAATTCTGCTTAAATTTTGCTAATTTGGTTATATATAAAATCATTTTTAAATCTAAAGCACAACCTTTTTAGTATCATTTAAATCCAAACTTTGTAATGAAACAGAGTTCATATGGTCAATCTTTCTATTGAGAGAATTTGGATTTGAAACCTATTTTTAATATCTATGACTCAAAATATTTAATGAAGGGATTTGTGAAGTTAATCTACGCATAAACACATAGTCCTTGGTGATAAAAAATGGTTAGATTAAAAGTTTAGCCAAATTGAAAGAGAATATATATATATATATATATATAAATTTTCCATATCACTGAATCTGTGTTAATACATTCCAATTCTTGTATGTATACCATCTCAGATAATTCCTAGTTGAAAAGAAAAGTAGCAGAGAGTGTATGATATCCTATTTTTACTGTGGGTTTGTGGCTATCAAGAAGATATACTACACAAAAATAAAGGTTTTTGTAATGACCTGTGATCTAGACATAGAAACCACATGTAAAGGAGGCTACTTCTATTCAACATTAGATATTTACTAGGCAATGAGATTTATAGGAATAAAGGTTACTAAGATGATTAGCAAAATTTCTAGTAAATGATTTTATTTTTAGATACAGAATGGAAAGGTGAAAGAAGATGGTAAAGTGTTGTCCAGAATTACCTGGGCCCGGTATCTCTCCTGAGCTATCACAATTGCTCCAGTTGTTATGTTATAGGGGAGAGCAGTGCAGAAACCCCTATTGAAAGAAGCATCCATTCATATAATTAATCTTGCCATTGTAAAAATCATTTGTAAAATTTGCATTATTAACATTATCAAGTCACTAGTTGGTAAGACATCAGACATGACGAGAGTGAAGGGCAGCTTAGGGAGAACTGGGCTTTAAACCCTCAGTAGATCGGAGTTAGGATCAAAGGCGCTTGCTTTATGTGGCTGTGCTAGACTTTGAAGTCATGACTGCACCTACAGCACTCATTTCATCAAGTTCACTGGTGTCTTAATAGCAGATCAATAAGTTTCAAAGTCGGAGAGTTAATTTGATACTAGTGTTGATGCGGTCGTGCTGGGGAAGCCGAGAGAGAGGCAGAGAGAGCTGCCTATTAACAACTCGGTACAGAGCG
>NW_007726765.1:50495-76793 GCF_000696425.1 Galeopterus variegatus
GGGGAAGAATTGACAAAATAATTATAGGCAACGTGAGTGAGAACTTTGAGCATTTGGAGTGTACCAGGCCAGAAATCTGGAGCCATCTCGATCTCTTAAGATGCTTTTTTTCAGCCCTTTAAGTGAAAGGTATAAAGGGAGGGGAAGCTGGGAGGAAAAAGAAAAGTGAGAAAAGCAGTAAGGGAGGAGGAAAAAAAGCTGGCCCAGTCCCATCTTGAAGGTACAGAGAAAGTTTTTTTAGAGGTGGAGAGAAGGAAAACCAAAGCTGTTATGTACCCTAGGGATACAATTTTAGTGGGAATGGAAGATTTGAGTGGTAAGGGAGGCACAGTGGCCTCCGGGGTCTCTCTCTTCCAGCAGTTGGGCGGTTGGCACCTCAATTTGAATTGCTGGGTGAGTAGTGGTGTGTGTGTGTGTGTATGTGTGTGTTCGTGTCCGTGCTTGTGGTCATGATCATTAAACCTGTCCTTTTTTTTTTTAAATTCAGCTGGTGGGAAAGAAAAAAAAAAAAAAGAATAAATGATCAATTCAAGTTATGCCCTTTCTCTAAGTACTTTTCACAGCAGTTTTTTGGGGAGGGGTGGAAAGGGTTAAAAAAAAGATGGGGAGGAGAGAAAATCTGACTTCCATCACAATCTTCACAGTTCTATACAGGCAATGCAGACCCGGCTCCCCAAGTACGGGTGAGCAGGAATCTGGGATGGGTGGTGGGGTTTGGGATTTCTTCTAACGAATAATTTTTTTCTTCACCCACCAGGGTGGGCTCCGTTGGAAGAGAGAGAAGGAAAAGTGACGTTGCCTCTTAGAGGAGCTTACTTTTGAAGCTTGAAACCTTTTTGAGCCATCAGGCTTTTACAGTAGTAGGGCTTGTGTAAACTGTGTATTTTGGTTTCATATTTAATGCTAACTTTCTGTTGCTCTGTCTTTAGTTGTATTTATTTTTAATCTCCAGATTTAGATGTCGACCTTTTAGGGCTATGTGGTGTTGCGTGTGATGTTTGTATTTTCTAAAGTTAATAGAAAATATGTTTTGGAAACCTGAGCAAGAAACTGTTGACAGCTCATTGTGTTGTTAATGATTAGGAAGAGGGGCCTTTTGCAGTACAGATTTTGGGTTTAGGATACATTCATTATACTCCATTAAATTGCTGGGTCAAATCTTTTGCCACAACCAGTGCGGGCATTCTTTTGAATTTGGAGGCAATTCCTTAATTATCTTTATTATTCCTTTTATTATTTTTGTGCTTGTTGAATGGCCAAACAGAAACATTTGCACTGGTCCATCAGCTCCTGGATCTGATTTTTTGGGGAAAGGAAATGAAATATATATAGACTATTCTTTTGAATTTGGAGGCAATTCCTTAATTATCTTTATTATTCCTTTTATTATTTTTGTGCTTGTTGAATGGCCAAACAGAAACATTTGCGCTGGTCCATCAGCTCCTGGATCTGATTTTTTGGGGAAAGGAAATGAAATATATATAGACTATAAGAATCCTTATGTTTTCAAAACCATGAATTAAATACTATACATCATATTAAAACACAAAGTGGTTGATAGTTCTTTAGTTGAGTGTAGAGGGACAACTGGTGTAGGTCTTGGCTTTCCTTTGCAGCTGTGTGCAACTTTCTAGTTCAATCTAAGATTGTGTAAACTGTCACGAGTTGTGGGGAAGAGCGTGCAAGCTGGTATGGCAAAATGTGTAAGTTGCGTTGCTGCAAATTTCATACCCAGTGCAGTCTCCCATTTGGGGCATTCCTGAAAGGTTCCAGACCCTTGTTTACTCAAATTACTTGGTTACTTAATAGCAGTCCTGCTGCTTTGGTGAGAGTAAACCTCCATTCTTGATGTCTTTTATGAGAAGAGAGTTGCTTTGGAAGGGTAAATTCTTGACTCCAATGATACAGATATTGTGATCTTTGTATTACCGCAACAAGCTGCTACATCGGCGTTTTTCTGGAAGCAACAGAGCCTGCAACCTTGTATTCTTAGGAAAACCTCCCCTTTGTGGTTTGGGGTTGATAGGGGGCCTGACTGAGCTATGTAATGGAATTCTTTCCCTCTGCTGTATTTTGGAATGTGATGAAATCCTGACATGCCCTCCAGATTACATACTTCTGCACACATGTGAGGACTTTTTAAAAAATTGAACTTTGCCTGGGTCATTGCCTTGTTACTTTAAACTTCCAGCAGATCAGCTTATGATCAGAGGGCCCCATGCAACTCTGTGTGCATTTTCAGGTGTATCTTTCATTGAGGCTGTGGATGCCTCTTCAAGAATGCCCATATTTGGGACACCAACAAGGCAAAATAGAGTGGAACAATGTAGTTCTGCAATTGTGTTGCTCTTCCTTTCAGTCTGTCTCTGCTGAATTCTTGCTGAATCCCAGGGTTTGGGTATTTGCATTTTTTTTGCCATGTGAATGAAAAACGTTCATTTCTCTCCTCTGTTTACCTGCTCTTTTTTAGGGAGAAAATTTACCTGATCTCTGCAGGAAATAGCTGTTTTTTGAGCTTTTATCAGACTCTGTGGAACAAGCATGAGTCTTAAATACAATGTAAGATTCGAAAGTTAAACACAGGCTATACATGAAAAACAAAAGACATCATTATGCAGCTGTTCCTTATAAATAAATTAGGTATATCAGGTTTTGTTCACTACCTCTTTCTTGAACTCCCCAGGATGTGATAACCATTACACACTTAAAATTTATTCTAAATCAAAATTGGTGATTTCCTTTCCATTATATTTAGGAATCCTTGGATTTGGGGTTGTTGTGTTTGGGGATGGTGGTGGCCTGCAAACCATTATTATTTTTTTAAAAGTTGTTTTGGATCTGAGCTTTTGGATTTCTTCATTTTGAATAGGTTAGATTTATTCCTGGCTCTGTATTGCAGATCTGCTCTCTTGGAAACAGCGGTACCCTCTTACCCCATTCCCAGACATTCTCAGCAAACTCGGACACTTAACAAGATTGATCACGCTAACACCGATCATTTAAGACCTAAGTAGTAGAGATACATTTGGCTGGAGGGTGGAGGTTGCAAATTCCTGGGAAATTACTTAGGGGTGAAGTAGCTGGTTCTTCATCTCTGAGACCTGATGGGGGATTAGGACAGAGGGCCCTGTTGTGCCTGTCACACTCCCTCACTGACCTCCACGCTGAGAATTTTGTGGTGCTATGGCCTGCTCCTGGATGGAGGCAGGCAAGAAGAAAACCCTGGAAACTTGCTGGTCAGGGGCAAGCCTGGACTGGGTGGGCCAAGATGTAAGCTCGCAAGTGTTTTAAAGGTTAGTTGGGGGAGGCACAATGGGATGCTTTCTTTTTATTGGAAAATAAATGAGAATGAGTGGAAATAAATTATGTTTAATGAACTTAACTGGAAGTAATTGTTCAAGAGCCTGTGAATGCACAACTTTGCTGGGGCGGGTCTTGGCCGTGGTTTTCACAGAGCCAAGCAGCTGGAGCACATCTTTATTTTCCAGGTTTGAATGTTCCCCTTCCAGTGCCCACTTCCTACCCCAACACCTCCGGACCCCACTCCCACCCCTCCCCTCCTCCTTTTTGAGGATTAAGAAAAAGTCATTAAGAAGAGCTGCATTTGGCCCTCTAGACCCTCAGTGCTTGGCAATCTGCTTGGTGTGTTACCAGCTGGGTGGTTATAGGATAGAAGCCTCCTCCCCCTTCCCCCAACCCTCCAAAAAAACCACAAAGGCCAAGGACTTAAGATGGTTTGAGTTAGTTCCGTGTATATGCGTGTGTGTGAGAATTTGGATGAAAACTGACTGCACATTTACCCTCTCCCTGCCTGCCCCATTCAATCATTTCACTGCGAGAAGAATTTTAATGCCCGTTCTGCGTCCATGAGAAACTATGAGTTGGCAGAATTTTGCAGATGGGAAAGAGAATCTTCTCTCTTTCTCCTCTTGCTGTCTAAGTGTTTTTGATTCCAGAGAGGGAGAGAGGGGAAAAAAAGTCAGCCGTTGATAATTTTCAAAACAAATACACAGCACCCTTCATGTCAGGCTCTCAGGGGTTATAGAAGCTCTAACTGTGCAGTCTGCTGGATCCGGACGGTCCACACAGCCCTGCCAGGTGAGGCAGGCTCTGTGCCCTAGCTGCAGGGTGGATGTATCGCTTCTGCATCTCACAGGCAGATCTCTTTTCTCTTATCACCTCGTTTCTCCACTCAAACTCAAACCCCATGAAACCTTCTCTCTTTTATTTATTATTTTCAACACGCAGTGCTGTAGCTATATGACTTCAATAGAAGTCCTGTCTAGGGAAATATTGCACCATTAGCTGGGGGTAAGGCCTAGACAGAAAGGAGAAACATTCAACTATGGAAGGACCCTGGCCACTGCTCTGAGTGGGTCCTGGCTGGTTGGGAGTGGCAAGAGACAGGTTAAAATGTCCTGAAGAATCCCATTTGGAACCAAGAGAGGAAGTCCCACCTCTGTATAGGGAAGAGGTTCACAGGATGCAAAAGTGAGATCTTCTGATAAGTTAGGATGTGCCGAGCATGCAGGCCTGGATCCAGGTTGCTCTGGGTGTGTCTCCTGGTGGTCATTCCATCGCTGAAGTAGTTGCTGATTATTGGGGTAATAGGTCATTGGGCCAGGAGTTACCTTAGCTGACCATTCTGTCACCCTCTTGTTCATAGCCTGAAATGAAATGGGACTAGTTGAGTCACCAAAGGGTTGTTGATGAATAAGAAACAGCCCCTCCTTCATTTCATTCCCGACCCCTCCTCTTCATCAGCTCTCTATGGCTCCAGTGACGTGAAGCATCTATTAACATTTTACTAGTTGCCATTGGCCTCCGTGCAGCCGTGGTAAACAGCATATGGAAAAATGCATGGAGATGAACTATAAACCCATTTTTATGTGGACCCGGAGTGAATGGTGTCCCTTCCTGATGCCGATTTCAGCCCCTGGGAGGGCTGGCAATTTAAGGCCACTTGAAGACCTTCCATATCTTCCCTGAGGAGGGGGAAAGGCTGACAAATGCTCCTCTGTGCTGCTTTTGTTTCATTGTGCTGGGCTCCTAAAGGCACTTTCTGGCCCCATTTTTCTTCTGCAGAAAGGGAGAGCAATAGGGGAGTATTGAAGAGGAGAACTGAGCAGAGACCAGGGCTAGCAATGGCTCTATTTGTTTTCAGTGTCTGCTGATTAATAGGTTGCAGAGGTGAATGGCAAGCTTTCATTGCCTTTAAGTCGCCCACAGTCATAGACGGTTGAGGGCTCGGGGTTAGAGGGGGGCTGGCAGAGGGATCCAGAAGTGCCTTAATCAATCTTTCACTTGCCAAGTTCCAAATTATGAGCAGCATTTGGAAGGGTGTGTGGGCACTTGGCGATCAGGGTGGCATGGCCAAGTTGCAGAACACTATACTTAAGGGTTCTTGAAAGGTCAGAGGTCAGCCACAGGGGGGAGCCCCCTTTCCACTCCCCCCCACTGTAGTTCCATGAATACTTCGGGTGGAAAGGCTTTGTGTGCTTTGAGGGCTGTTAAAGGACCTTTCTTTATAATTTAACTATTCAATGCTCAAAACCCTTAGAGCTTATGGAACAGAACAGGGGCAGGCTTTGCTTTGGGAAATAGCAATTTCTCCAGGTAGAAAGCTTAAAGCCCTAATGGTTTAAAGTCCTATGAGGATTTGGTTTCCTTTTTAATAGACATTGTTTACTTCATTTAATGGGCTTAGTTTTTTAGCTGACTTTTTTTTAGTTTCTTGTGACCCAGAACGGACCACATATAGTGTTTTTATCATCAGAATCCTGCTGGGCCCTGATGTTTGCATTTAAGAAGCAGAAACATCCTATTAAATATCTTCCCCCCAGCCCCACTCCCATAATCAGCCAAATGCTGTTAAAAAAAAAAAAATCCCTGCTAAAATTACTCAGTGCACTGTGGAAAGGGTATGCCTGGCTGAGTCAGCGAGCCCTGAGCTGTTCCTAATTTTGGGTTTGGGAGCATTGTTTGCTGAAACCAGTCTAGGCTGCAGTGACTGGTAGGTGGGAGTTTGAGGACTGATTTCCACTGAGCCCTGAAGCATCTGTGTCCAGCTGGGAAGGTTGGGCCAGGCTGGTCCCATTGGGTGTATCTCACCACGTCAACTTGGTGATTAACCCCATCCCAGTAATGGGAGTGTCTGCAGACGTCACTGAGGTAGCTACAAGTACGAGAGTGGGGAGGTAAGGTCTGGCAGGTGAGCCTTCAAGGCTTCGAAATGCCACTGTCCCAAGGCATGTGACCTGGGGAAAATGTCTTCCTCTACTGGGTGGAACTAATAACAGATGCTGACTACTTCATAAGTTTGCTGTGAAGAGTTAGTAGAATAAAGTATGTCACACACTCAGCACAGAGGCTGGTAGTGACCAAGGCTCCGTTAAATGTTGGCAGCTCTGAGCTGTGCTGGTGTTGCTTATAATGCTCCAGGTGTAGCAGTTGGTCAGTCCTTGTCCCACCCTCAGATCACTTAGACAAGGGGTTCTAAGGGGCTTCACAGGTGAGTTTCAGGTGCTGATGATGGGCAACTTTGGCATAATAGTTTTGGAACTATGTGGAATATTGTAGGAATGTTTGCTGTTTTTGTGGCTTAAAGATTCATAGTTTCATCATATTCTCAAAGGGTTAAATACAGTAACGTAGGCTCTTCACAGCGTAGCTTCCCTTGACCATCACCAGTACGACCTTGAACATTAATGAGTTGTGACTGGTGGTAGTGATTTTGTACCCCACATAGTTGTGAAGAGATATTTAGAAGACAAATAACTACATTAAAGTAGTTTCTAAAAGGAACCTGGGTTTATGCTGCAGTTGTTTGCCTGAATATTGGACTCTATATAAAAAGATAAAAGGGATAGGGAATAAATATTGCAGGCTGTTTAACCCACTAACAATCCTGGCATAGATTCTTGCCTTAACTTAGTTGCCATGGATGCTTTTCTGGAAGGTTGTCTATTTCCCTATCCAACAGTTACTTTTTACAACTGAATTTTCTTAGGGTGGTACAGTTTTGAACACAATTCTTAAGGACCTCTTTAAAGAAGTGGGAGCTGTCAAAGAGAAGGGGAAAGTCTAACGGACATGTTTCTATTTGGATTTTTTCATTTATATCTGCTCTTACTTAAAGTCCCTCACCCTGATTCTGGAAGGACCTAGGTCATCTCCAACTTATCCTTTTTTAAGTTTCAGCTCCCCTGTAGCGATCTTATTCATTGGCATATTTAAGTGATAATTTTTTCACACAAGAGGTATTAAAATGTATTTTTTAATGATGTAGGGCATTTTAAAGAAGGGTGTGTGCCTGCAGAAAGGTGGCTACAAATCATTCCCACACTTGTCCCGTAAGGAACATCCTTACCCTTGAAATAAGGAGTGAAATCTGTGGCTGTGTTTTTCCCTCTGTAATTTAATTAAAGGAGACTAGAGGGTTAGCTAATTTCATCACCATTAGTATCTATAGACTGCATTTTTTTCAGAGCTGCTTTGGATTGCACATTTAGCTATGTGCCAGGCACTATGCTATGCACTTTGCATAAGTGATCTCATTCAGTTTTTACAACACTATGAGCTACAGAGACAGAAACAAAGTCCTAAAAGAGGTCACACAGACAGATGGGTGGAGTAGAATTTATACCTGGGTCTTCCTTGAACTCACAATCCTCACTCTTGGTCACTGTGTGTGATGCCAGTGGCCTCTAAAACCGTTTTAAAGCCACTGTTTAGCTGAGATGGTGTCTGTAAGGATTTTGGACTGGATGGTTTCTGAAGGATCGCCCAGCTCTGTTCTGTGATTCTTAGTGGACTACATTTAAAGAGCACAGCCATTTACTTGAAATGAATTTTGATGGGCTTTATCCTGTTGTAATGCTTAACAGTCGCAATTTGGTGGTTCCTATGCAGTTTATGGAGATTGTGCTCACCACTCCACAGAGGGGCATTATAGGGGACACAAAGTTCTAGAAGACACAGTCCTTGTACTTAAGGAACTTAGGTGTAGTGGGACCAAGAAGGCGCATACCCAACCCCAGCAATGGGTATAATGTGATGTAGAAAAGACTGTGAGGTCCTAAGGCTGGAGGAACATAGGCATTTGCAAGAAGAAAATCCTCCCATCATAAAAGGAATCCAGGTATAGGCAAGTTGGATAAGGTAGCAATTAGACCCTGGCTTTAGTAGGTTTGACGGAAAAGTTCCCCTTCTTGCTTGGGAACCAGTCAACTTCAACAGACAGGCGTTGGTGCACTTTTATAGGGACCTGCCTGGCATGCATTCAAGATCAGAAGGGAGGGCCATGTTTTAGGAAGGCTCCCATTTTTTCCTCTAAAGCCAGGCAGCACCTAAAACTTCTAATCCCATTCTACCCCCAGTACCCCCATGTTACAGAGTTTTGACTGAACAGGAAAAACTACTTGGCTAGGCTCAGGTGTGTGAAATGATACAGGGTGTCAGCAGTCAGAACAGGGCCCCAACTTTTGTTGGAATTGCCTTTATACACGTATCTAAGAAGAGGGAGAATTAATTTTTAAATCCTACACCCAGTTAACTTCATCCTTTGCTGTACAAGTAGAGAAAGAGAGTTTCCCCTGCATTTCCTGTGAGTTCTGCTTGGAAAAATAGCTGTGAGATTTGTGCTTCTGTACTGCAGTCAGATCCATGTCATCAGGCAGCTTCTCTCTAACAATAAAAATAACATTGACAGTAAATCACTAATCAGCTTAGCAGGTGCTAGTTTCCGTGCTAAGCCCTTCCTTTCCTTGGGTTTTCTAAGACCTGGGACTTGATGTAGGCTTAGAACTCATGTTCTTAACCTCTGTGCCCCTCTGTGCCCATGTGGTTCTCGGGCCTGAGGTTCTGACTCTTGGCTGAACAGAAGAACCACCCATGGCGCTCAACAGGCAGACCCAAGATGCTGGGTCTTGAGTCCAGACCTACTGAATTGAGTCCCTACTGAGACATTTCCTGATGGGGGATCTGAATTTGTGTTAAGCAACCCAAGAGATGCTTGACTCGGCCATGGTTGAGAACTGCTTGTTTTGATGCCCGTTGCCAGAGCTTTCTACCTCCATGATGGACTGATATGTTCTCTACCTTCCATGGCTCATGGTGGTCCCACTCGCATGGCATTTGCTTGGTCCTTCTACCCCCAAGTGACGTCTTCCCTTCTCCTGTTGGTCCCACTGCTTTTCCACACTTACTTTAAACTGCCTGGGACTGGTCTGCTTTCTTTCATGTCGGCGGGTGTCTATCTTTCCAACCAAATAGAAAACTTCTGGAAGGCAGCAACAATCATTTTCCTTTCCTCCCAATCAATGGTCTCCACTCTTTCTATGTCTGTTCGTCTCTTTCTCTCCCTCCCTCTCTTTTTCTCTTTTCCCTCTCCATGCCAGCACACAGTGGGAACCTATTTGTTGGTTACTTCTCAGGTTGTCCTAAACAGAAATGTTCCCCTAAAGGAAACCCCAGTACACGTGGGCAAGGTGCGGCCCTGGCACCTCCTTTCCCCTGCTGGCTCCGCCTCGCCCAGACATTCAAGGCTGCTGGCTCTAAGGAGGTGTTTCTGGTTTCCAAAACTCCCTCTCCTTTGGTGGCTTTTAGCTTAATTGCTTTGATTGCAAAATGGTAACTCACAACACAAGGCTCCCGTGAGCAACTAGCTGGCCTTTTTCTCTGAAGGAGTCCAGTTGTTATAAGAATCGGTAAACCAGGCTGTCGGAAGTATTGACTTTTTTTCCTGTAGTTTTTTCTGGAGCATCCAGGATGGCCATATTTTTCTTTCCAAACATACCCATGAAAAAGTTAGAAGCGCTTTTTAAAGGTGCCTTTCCCATAATTAACTGTAGCAAGAAATGCTCTTATATCCTTCCTCGCCCACTTAAAGAAAAAAAAAAATGACAAGAAGAAAAACCGTAAAGAAACTAACTGCTCAGTGGTCCCTGAACTCAAGAGGCGCTAGTGGGCAGCACTAGACGCTTCCTTCTTTTCATTTAATGCAGTTCCTTTTCCTTGATGTTAATGCAAGTTGTGCCTTCCTAAAAGTAATAAAAGGAAATGAAGACACGTTCTGAAATGAAACTTGACTCTAATCCATTCATCATCTAATACTAGCCTCTTTATCTACGCTGGTACCTAATCTGGTTAAATGTCCCTGTTGTAGGATTTTAGTGAAAATCCTCTATTGGGAATAGGGTTTTTTGCAATTGGATTACTCTCAGTAAATGGCCCAGTAGTTCGCTTGTTTCAGCTTAATTTTTTCTTTGTGATCTTTCTGGGCTAAGTTATAGCACAGCATAGTCGGGGGGAGGGGGCTGAGAGTGGGGCAGGGGAAAGAGAAAAGAATAATTTGGGAAAGCCTAGGCCATGGCAAATAGAAACGCACTTAAAATGCTTTACCCCCTGCTTCTCTCCACGGATCCACCCTTCCTAAACACAAAAGTGCCTGTACTTTGTTTTCTAGAACTGCCCATTTCTAAAATGCATACCTTTTATTAGCCCAATTCATCATCATCCAGTTAGTTTATTAGTGTTCCCTGATGACTTCCTAATGAATCGGGGCTGCTGTAATCTGCATAAAATATGCAGGTGCTTGCCAGACAATTTGGAGCTTTCTGGTAAAGTTCACACTCCCACCTCAGCCACGAGTGGGACTTTTTATCTGTGCTGTCTGTAAAAGATTGTGGCATGCCTGCTGTGTCTAAGGGCAGGGAGGGCTTAGGAGCCTCTGGGGGTGGTGGATAAGGAGGCTGAGTGAGGGGGATTTGGGTCCTGCAGAGTTTCTTGTAAATGAAGGTTCTCTTAGCTATTCCCCCGTGCAGCCTGCCTGCGTGCCTGCCTCCTAGAGGTCCCTCCCGTGGGGCCCTGGGGTAGGAGATCCTCCCCACATGCAGGAACGCAGTAGGCCTGGGAGATTAAAGTCCCCACTTCCGACTCACCTGCCGGTGGGAAAAGTGCAAACTCTTGGGCTCCACGGTGGGGGATGATGGCGAAGGTGTTTTAAAAGCCAGGCTCAGTGGGGAGGTGAAAACTGGAGCAGACCAACCCAGAGAGCTGTCGTACAACTATGTTATTTTTAAACGATGGGGACGGGGGCGGTGGAATTGAATGCATCTTACAAAATCAAGGTGGGAGGGGGTTGTCAGGGGAGCGCAAGGGCCGTGCTCTGAAGTCTTGGGCCACTGGAGGTGGCTTGATGGTGTCTCTCTCTGTTCTCCTCCTCCTCACAGTCGAACAAAGTGCCAGTGGTGCAGCACCCTCACCATGTCCACCCCCTCACGCCTCTTATCACCTACAGCAACGAACACTTCACCCCGGGAAACCCACCTCCACACTTACCAGCCGACGTAGACCCCAAAACAGGTAGGCCGTGGGCTGGGCGCCAAGGCAGAGCGCTGGTCCTGGGGCCCCCGAGGCCCTGTCGAGGCCTCCGTGGGAAGCCCAGGGACGGGGTGTGGTGGGAACGGTAGTGGAGGGGCTCCTGTTCCTCTTCTGGGTGTTGAAAGGGAAGCTCTTCGGGGAAGCCCAGCCTCGTGAGGGAGTGATTTTCCTCTCCCTTTTGGAGAAGTCTATTTGTAGTGCTAAAGATCTCTTTAGAGCTCCTGGGACCCCTGAAGGGGCTGTCATGGGAACCTGGCTATGAGTACCTCAGTATTTTTCAGGAGTGGCTTATTTATAACTCCAAGAGCCTCAAACAGACTTGGAAGCAATAATCGTATTGGAAGCTCTCATGGGCTCCTTCTTGGCTTCCTGGGAGGATAAGAGAACTAACAGCATGGCTCCCATAAGCCCTGATTGGTTCCCTTGGTGGCTAAGGGACTCCAGTGACTTGACATTGGCTTGTTGGTGCTGCCTCAAGACCGCATCACTGGGTTTCAAATTATCTTTGCTGATTTATTTGGGTTCTTCTCTCCTACAATAGCCTGGGTATTGTCAAGTCCATTTTACAGATGTGAATACAGAAGCCCAGATAGGTGTCCCCATTTCGTCATGGAACAACCAGTAGGGTTCTCAGGCAGAAGGCGCCACATTATCCTTCAGCGTTTATACTGTCTTCTCTCTCTGTCCCACTTGTTCATTGACTGCTTTTTTTCCCAAAGGGGAGAGGGAGAGAAGGCAGGGTTCCTTGTGGCCCCACCTCCAACAAGATCTAAAACAGACAGGCCGCCACAGCTCATGGTGGGGTGGTCTTGGGAGAACAGCTACGGCGAGGGTGTGGCTTTCAGGCTGGGCGGTGTGCTGGCTAGGAGTCCCTCTCTCCAGCTAGGCCCTGAACTCAAGAGGCGCTAGTGGGCAGCACTAGACGCTTCCTTCTTTTCATTTAATGCAGTTCCTTTTCCTTGATGTTAATGCAAGTTGTGCCTTCCTAAAAGTAATAAAAGGAAATGAAGACACGTTCTGAAATGAAACTTGTATGAAACTTGTAATGGAAGGATAGGTTGCAAATGGCTGCTCCATGTCTCTCTCTGGCAGAGAGAGTTGGTGTCCGGCCGAGGGAAGCTACCTGGTTCAGTGGCCTTCGCTGCCCCTGAATGAAGCCACACATTTGCTGGGTTGTCCTGGCCTCTCAGCCCCCTTTGTGCTAGTGTGGACCCAGCCTGGCGCTCGGATGGCTGAAGGAGGCCACCAGCAGGCCGCGGGCCCTGCAAGTGGATGCCAGTGTCAGCGTCTCATTTAAATAATGGTAGTACAGGGAATAGCTTTTAAATGGTTATCGTAAAACATATGATTAACGTCTGTGGACTGTTTACTTTTCCTTTGCGAACATTCTTTCAAGTCTGCGAATGGCTCGGTGTAGGGTCCAAGCCCAGCTGATCCTGTTTGGTTTTTGTAATAGAGAGAAAGCAACGGCTGCGTGAAAATGTCACCCAGGGAGACTTAATTTACAGATTAAAAGCCTCCTGAATGAATTTTTAAAAAATGAAATAGTTTTCATCCACAAACACGCAGCTCGTTCCCTTCAGTACTGTTTTAATTCTGTGGTTTTGTGCATTCTGCTTCCCGCATCAACTGCGTGGATCATTTCCTCTTTGTCAAAATTGCTCCCAGCACTCTTGCTTTCCAAGAGTCGACTGCAGGATGTGCTCCTGTGGAATTAGGAGGTGTGCGGTGGTGCATGCCTTCAGAATTCACTCGTGTGTGCGCCTGGTGAAGGCTCTTGCCCCTGTGATAATTGGGGTACCCCGTCAGCAGATGGGGCTGATTCCCACAGGTGGCTCTGTCCTCTAGTGAAAGAGACTCCAGCACTGAGTATACCGGTCCTCCACATCTCCTGTCTGTTCAGTTCTGACTCTGCCTTGGATAAGATGTCAAGTGGCATTTGGGCAGTTTCTCCAGCTCATCTTCTAAGTGGAGGTGGAGACATTTAGAAGAGTTGCCTTGAGAGAAGGAAATGGTAACCTTTCAAAGGCACACAGCTCAAAAAGTGTGTTAGAAACCAGAGGAGTAACTCTGCTGCAGGTAAGTCATTAGAATGAAAAGGGGCAAAGCGACAAGTTGCTTAGGGAAAGGGAATTCGTATCACCAGACTTGATCACCTACTGTGAGCCAAGTCCTTTAAATGTTGTGTTCTTTTCTTTTTAAACTTCAAATGATCACACCAATCACATAAGGCAGAAGTACCAAAGATGGTATGTTCTGAGACTGTCCAAGTCTACCCAGTGTACCAATCTGTCTAGAATGAGATAAACTAATTTTTCAAACTAAGGCTGAAAGGAAATGAGATGAAACCTGCTAACAGTTATTGCATTCATAATCCAGAAGGAACGTCATGCTAAGATTCCAGAAGAGATGTCTCTCTTCCATTTTTCCTCATTCTTACCCCCCAGCACTTGCTCCTTTGCTTCTCTCCCTCCTTTGACCTAAAATGCTGCTTCTTCTCTCAGGAATCCCACGGCCTCCACACCCTCCGGATATATCTCCGTATTACCCACTGTCGCCTGGCACCGTAGGACAAATCCCCCATCCGCTAGGATGGTTAGTACCACAGTAAGGAGTTCCATTTTTTAATTTTCTTTTTGTTGTTATATGGCATGCTTATTATTTACTGTGTGTGTGTGTGTGTGTGTGTGTGTGTGTGTGTGTGTGCGAGTGTGTGCACGTGCGTGCGTGCGTGTTAGGAGACAGGGCTGGGGGTGGGTGGTGGGAGGGCATGGTGGGCGGCTGCTGAGATGTCCCGGAGGAATGCAGGCAGATCAGCATCCACTCAATGCAGTGTATAGGAAAAAGGTTATTGATACTTAGCATTCTGAACCCATGGTCCCCAAAGGCTCTGTGGACAGAAGTGCCCTAAGTATACTTTGGGAATTGCAGAAGGCTCCTGGAGCTCCTACCTCGTGAAGCTGATCACAGCTCTTCTGCGAATGACAACCCAAACTGGAGTTGTGTCATTGTGTTGAGTCCTTCCTTTCTGGTGCTGCATATGTGGGGGCAATGGATTGGGAACAGACACAACCTGTGTTTGGATCCAGGGGCGGGAATGGGGATTATTCTCTTACAACCCCAGTACCCCCGACCATCACCCCCAAGGTTGACAATAACAGTGGAAAGTTTCGACTGTTGCAGAAACTCCATGTTATTTAACCAGCATCTCTCTGAGATTGCTTGCACGTTGATTGCTTTCCCCAACTATGAAGGGTGGGATGGGGCAGCTGGTACCCCTCACTCTAGCATGTGGGGCCTTCCTGAGTGTCAGCCCTAGTCCCTGGCAGTGCCCGTGTAATTTGACTGCCTTTTACAAATTTAAAAAAATGTGTGTTTTAAAACCAGAGTAGAAAGGCCTTTAATGTGTAAGCATAAGGGTGTGTGTGTGTGTGTGTGTGTGTGTGTGTGTGTGTGTGTGTGTGTACGTACTTGTGCATGAGCACGCATGTAATGTGTGTTTTGTGATTGTATATTTCTGTGTATATATTCCTCCATGTTTACCAGTGATCTCTACTCTTTAGAAAACACAGAACAGTGTTTTGAATGTTAAATGAAATAAATCCTGCAGAAACTCTCAAGTTTAGGCCTTTCATAGTATTAAAGAAGATAGAATTTTGGAATAGCTCACACCCAATTCTACCCTTATTTCTCTAGTTGAACAGGTTCTATGCTGTTTTTTAAAAAGCAGATTGTGTTCTATAGTAGCTATTCCAAATACCAACTTTGGGTGTAGTTTGTTTCTTTGTCTTCTCCTTATTTTTGTTTGGGAGGGTGAATAAGACATGAGCTTGTATCCCATTTCTTCTTAAATAGATGGAGCCGTTCCTCCAATAGTTCTCCATCATTTGCCCCATTCAGATGATGGGGAGATATTTGAAGTCTAGATAAAAAGGAATAGCCAACTCAGACAACCCTCTGTCAGAAAAAGTTGTGTGTCTTTCATGAGGATGCTATTTTGCATGTTGCTGTATTTTTTAATTATTGTAATGAGGTGTGATTGTCTATTGGTTACCCACAATTCTTCTTGGGGACTCTCCCCCCCGGTAACTCTTGTCAACACTTGTTAATTTGACAAAAGGCTACAAATTAAGCTCTGTTAATTTAATGTTTTCTCACCGAGATCTAAATACCGAAAGAGGCCCAAAGCGCAACTGAAGTCCTTTGATTCACTGTACTTTATTTTGGTATAAATTTACATTCATTATTGTTTTCCTTTGGATGTGTAGCCCTCAATTAGTGTGATGGCTCCATTAAAGCAAGCGAGACTTCGCCTTTAATTATTACAACAAAACACCTAGTTTCAGCTTGGGGAGAGGGTCTCTATTGACATAAGCAGAGGTTATAAAATTTAATTAGCCATTCCTATCAGATTTATGGCATTCAAATTGTTCTGTGTTTCTTCCCTTTGATCCTTCCTGTACAATCCCCAAGATTTTTGTTCTGATCAAATGAGAATAAAGCTTACTTTGCAGTGAGAACTTTTCCCTTTTCCTCTTTTTCTTGTCCCCACCCCCACCCTCATTTTGAGTCTCTCACTTTGTACCCCTTCTTTGTAGGCAGGGTCAACCGGTGTACCCAATCACAACAGGAGGATTCAGACACCCTTACCCCACAGCTCTGACTGTCAACGCTTCCATGTCCAGGTGAGTTCCAAGAATCAGGGCCTTCAATCAAGGCCATGGGTGACTTCTCAGAAAGTTCTCTAGGTGGCTACCAGGCCACCCGGGGGACTGCAGTTACGTGTAATTCTAATAGTGTGGAGCTGATGTGGCATTAGGCTTTATTCCTAGTAAAAGTGAAAAATTGTCCTGAACTTCCAAGGTAAGTGATGTCTTCCTAGGTCAAATTTTCAAGTCAGTCAGTTGAGCAGTATACCTAAGAAATTAAGGAGGCAGGAGGAAGCAGTTAGGACATGAGAGGTTTTGAAGGTGTCATGTCTCTGTTGTCCTATACTGAGTAAGAAAAAAGGGGGTGAAGGTAATTTTATTTTTATACAAAGAGTGTGGGAGAAGATTATTGGTCTTTTCAAAGTTCAAACTGATTCAGAGTCAGCAAGAAAGCACCCTCTTCCCCCTCTAAAGTAGCAATGTCCAGTAGAAATATAATGTGAACCACATAGGGAATGTTAAATTTTCTAGTAGCCACATTTTAAAAAAGGTTTTTTTAAAAAAGGTGAAATTATTATTAGTGATGTATTTTATTCAACCCTACATAGCCAAAATATCATTTCACCATGGTATGTATCACTGTACAACAACTATTAATGAGATTTTACGTTCTTTTTCAAAGTACATGGTTTTTGCAGTGTGTTGTGTGTCTTACACTTAACAGCATATCTCAGTTTGTACTAGCCACATTTCAAGTGCTCAGTAGCCACATATGGCTGGTGGCTACCATACTGGCCTGTGCAACTGTAAATCTTTAAAAGTTTAAAAAAAAATTGTGTATAAATTTATATATATTTATATTTAAGCATATATACAACATACGCACATATCCTCATGTTTTCCTTTTCCTTCCTCTAATTAATTCTGGCTAATTTTTCAGTGACTGCTAGTTTATTTACAAACTGGTTGGCAGCAGTATGTTTAAGTAGTCACTAATTGCCCCTAATGATAGTTTTATTTTCTGTTCATCTGATTTTCAGTCAAGTTAATTAAATCGGTGGAGGTTTAGACTTTCCTGATGGGCTGAAACAACTAATCCATTCTGATGATGGCACATAATTAAATTAGCATGCATTACATGGCAAGGATGCTGTCCCCAGCCTGTTCTCCCCATCTCTGTGGCGAACATGGGCAGCCAAGACCAGAGAAAGGGTTGGAGAGACAGGCCAAGATGCTTCTTTTCTTACTTACAAAATAGTGATTTTGGTGGGGAGAGAGTAAGAATCACATTCATTAAGGAAAACAGACTGTAGCAAATCTAGCATTTATAATTATGCCATGATATCATATAATCATAAAGATCCACATCTCACATGTGATATGTCATCTAAATTTCAAAATCCACACCCAGATTAGTTAGGCTGGAAAATGCTTGTGTGTTCTTTGGTCTATTGAGAAGAGGAAGGTTACATTCATTAAATAACGTCATCACAACCTTGCAAAGCATGGGAACGAAGATGGAATCTCCCAGGAGGAGAGCTACTTCTGAATAGCTCGTAATCCACAGCGCACCCTCCCTCTGTCCTAGCATTTACATATTGCACCTGATCATTTTTTGTGTTTGTTTATTCGCTGCATTCCAGAGGTTAAAAGCGGTGAAGTAATTGTAGGACAGGGATTGGGGTTAAGCTTATCGATTGAATTATCATTAGGAGGTTAGTCGATGATTTATAGGTGGGCAGTGGGGTGGGGGAAAGGAAGTGAACGGTGGGAAGAAAGGTTAGGGGCGCGGTGCAGGGAGAGGCGGCCGATTCCCCAGGTAGACCGTATGAAAGGTAGCTAGTTAAAAAGCGTATACAGCAAATTAAATACATTATTGTGGTAATGGGGCGACAGAAGTATAGGTCTATTATACTTATGGCAGTTATAGCAAATGTAGGCAGCTTGCCCTGTTCCAGAACAGCCTTTGATATTCATTCTATTCAGCAGCGGGGCCAGGACTTCTCAGAATTAAGTGATGGGTCATTATACTTTAAACACCATGGAGAAGCCTAGATTGGCAATTAAACAGCTCTTGCTGACACTCACTTGTGCCACCCTGTGACCCCCTTTAGATTGAGATGTTGGAGCTCCGGGCCCTCAGCCTGCTAAATTGGTGCAAGGCTCTTCTCCTGACGAGAGCGGGCTCTGAAATCTGCCGGCTTCAAAGGGAGCGAGATCATGTATAAACCATAATGTGGGTGCACCGTGGCTCACAAAAAATAAGGCAGGAAGAGATGAAATGTTACAAGTGCAAGGGGGAAAATGAGAGAATAATGACAAACCTAATGCAACTCAAAGCAGGATTGTTGCACAGGAAAATGCATCCTACTGCTTGTGCATAAAATCAAGGCCGGCAGATGACATCCAGTTAACAGAAACGTGTCAACAGTGAAGTAAAGTGAGAGTGAGTAAGAGAGAAGCCCCTGAGACAGCCAGAAACAAAAATTAGTTGTCCTTAACAAGTTAAGGTTCATCATTATATTCTGGCTTGGAGCCATGAAAGCAGACGGGGGTATATAATGAGCTGCTTAGAATTTTTAGGGTGTTTATTGCATTTCGTGAAATAGTTGTCTGCAGAAAGGAATTTCTTAAGCGGCATACGGCCCGCATGCGTGTCACATGCGGCCTCTTTCTCTGCGTTTTCTGATATGGGAGTGTGTGTAGGTATGAGCATACGGCCCTCATGCGTGTCACATGCGGCCTCTTTCTCTGCGTTTTCTGATATGGGAGTGTGTGTAGGTATGGGGACTCAGCGCTGTGCATGCTTCACGGCTGCACTGGCCGCTTTCCCCACCCCAAAATGTACTCAGTTGTGCTGTCTTCCTGTGGTATTTGGTATATGTTCACACATGTACACACACACAGTGACAGAGTGTTTTTGTCCCCCCCCCCCCCCCCCCCCCCCCCCCCCAAGTATGTCAGTGCACATATTCTCATTCTGCAGGAAAGGAGCATATGTATTTGAGGAATGTCAAGCCTTTAAAATTCATAGTAAAAGCTGCCACTCCCACCACTTCACCCAAGGGCTTGCAGGAACACGTGTTCTTAACTTATGTTTCCTCTGAGGCCTTGGAGCAGTGGGAAGGAACAGGGTGCAGCTTGGGAGCCCGGATGCCTCTCAAGAGTGTGCATGTCTCCTTTTTCAGTTTTTTGATGGGAAGAGAAAGGGGATGGAGGGTCTCTCTCTCTCTCTCTCTCTCTCTCTCTCTCTCTGTCTCCCTCCCCCGTCTCTCTCTCTCTCTCTGTCTCCCTCCCCCGTCTCTCTCTCTCTCTCCCCGTCCCCCTCCCTCCCCTTCCTCCTTCCCTCCCTCTTTCCCTCTCCCTCCTTCTCTCCCTGTCTCTCTCTCTCCCACTTTCCCTCTCTCCCTCTATCTCTTTGACACCCTAAAAGGACTTGCATGATTCTTTTTAAAAAATCATGTTGTTGTTACCAAACTTCAGCACTGGCTTAAATTTGTAAAGGCAGTGGCAAGAGAGGGCTAATCAGGGTAGAGTTTCCAAATCAAATGTTTACTATGGCTCTGGGCCCCCTTCAAAAATCGGCATTAAAACCAGATAATTTTTTTCCTATTGATCTAGGTAGATTCAGTTAGTACTTTAATTTTTTATCATGTTTTAAATTAACATTTGCTATATTATTTTGGCTAAATGGAAACTATCTCCAACACACATGTGGGAAGAACCTTGTAAATAAATACAGGATTCTTTTGAAATAACTGTCATGGTAAAACCTCATTGGACCTCTAGTTCACACCGGAGTCAGCTTTCTCAAGAGCAGGTTGT
The DNA here is from genome assembly GCF_000696425.1 of Galeopterus variegatus. Classification (NCBI taxonomy): domain Eukaryota; kingdom Metazoa; phylum Chordata; class Mammalia; order Dermoptera; family Cynocephalidae; genus Galeopterus; species Galeopterus variegatus. Next base: position 70,352 of record NW_007726765.1, read on the forward strand.
TATTCCCTAGGTGGTATGTTGGACTATTTTGGTTTGGATTTATCAAGAAAGCAACAGTTGCCATGACTCAGGTTCTTCTTCACCGGAGCTCCCCCATCTGCTCACGTGTCACTTTGCTAGCTGGAGCAGGAGGCTGCCATTTTGCTGTCTTTAGGGATTCTGCCTATCTTGTCCCTCACCCTACTTTTCTCCCCAGCAGTGTGACTTTCAGAGGGATGGTTCTAACCCAGCACAAATCACGGTGACTCCAAGCATATCAGCAAATGTAAAAGCTGTTTGTCCAGTCCAGGTGTCAGTTTGCAGAGGAGTAGCTTGAAATTAGCTCTTAATGTCCCGGCTAACGTGCATGGTTGGAAAATGCCAATTCGGGGCCTGAATCATTTAGACGACTTTCCTAAAAATGAATAGTAGTAGAGAGGAAAACACAAACTTTGTCTTTTCTTTATTTACAATTTTGATAATCATTTAGAAGTCTTTTTAACGATGCATAGGTGACATATCAAGTAAAAGTGATTAAGGAATCCTAAATCTTAGAGGAGAAAGAGCATACAAGTCAGAATTCAAAGCTACATTTGCGTTTGTGCTTTTTTTGTGTGTGTCTTTCCACAAAGGGATACGAACTTATTCAGAATGTCCCTGACTTATGATGAGAACCACATAGGAAATATTTGAGTTTTTTCCTTTCTTTCTGCCTCACTCTCTCCCATTCCTGTCAAATGATGGGGCACAGCAACAAAAGAAAAATAAAAATTTTATTGCACTTCATCAACAGAATAAGGCCTAATGAGGCATGCACAGCATTGTCAAAAATGTATGTATGTTTCAGCCACGTTAATATTTTATTTAGCTGTCAATATACAACAAAAGATTTCACCTTTCATTGTAGAGCTGATTAGGACTTAGGAAATTGTCTTCTTAGATGCCACTAGTAATGCCTCAAAAAACAAGTGGACGTGCAATTTCCAGCCGGTAGTCCAACCCACTGTTTTGCCCAAGTACATCAGTTGAATTTGTCTCTTGCTAAAGATGTTAAAAATCATAATGTCTCATGTCAATAGCAATAATGAAGGGGAAGATTGGCTTTAATGACATTATGAGAATCATTATGTTTAATTTATCGCTAATTAATGCTGACAGGTTTCATATGCCCTGGGTTGCTTTCATGTGAGTGTTACATATGGGGTTTTTTCTCTTTTTTTCTTTTTAATTGTGTGTACTCATCCCTCCTCATTCATTCATTTTGATTCTGACGATTTACACAGCTTTCTGTCTTCTAGGTTCCCTCCCCACATGGTCCCACCACATCATACTCTACACACGACTGGCATCCCCCATCCGGCTATAGTCACACCAACAGTCAAACAGGAATCCTCCCAGAGTGACGTCGGCTCACTCCATAGCTCGTAAGTGTTGCTCTTTTTATGGCTTTCTTTGTAGCCATAGTGTTGAGCAAGTCCGGGGCTGTGCGGTGGCAGCTCTGCGGAGGGCAGGCATTCCTTGGTTTGCTTCCAGCAGACACCCGGCCTTTGTGGGCTCTGGGCTCCCTTATAAAGAGGAGAAAAATGCACAGTGGCGGAGTTTCACTGATTGCACCCACTGCGGTTAGAACACAGCCCTTTTGTGTGTGTGTGTGTGTACTTGGATGGACTGCGATTTGTAACCACTTCCCTGTCCCCTAACCCGTAAGTGAACATTTGGGGCTCTGTTTTGCAAGCACGAGAAAACCCTGCCTTGGGAGAGACAGCAACAATGTGCTTTCCCCCCGGCTTGGGAAAATGGTGTATTTGTGAAACTCGAGGAAGTGGTTACAAAATCTCTCTTTTCTCCCACCCCCTCCCCAGGTTATTTTTGTTCCATTTTCTGGGGTGGGGAAGACTAAAAGTGGAAGCATGCTTTTTATTCAAAAGTGCTAGGCTTGAGTGTGAAGGAGATGGGCCCTCGGCTTTGGAGGCAGTTGGACCATGTGATTGTTTATTGGCTTATGTCTGTCGGTTTTGTCTCTATCCAGAAAGCATCAGGACTCCAAAAAGGAAGAAGAAAAGAAGAAGCCCCACATAAAGAAACCTCTTAACGCATTCATGTTGTATATGAAGGAAATGAGAGCGAAGGTCGTAGCTGAGTGCACATTGAAAGAAAGCGCAGCCATCAACCAGATCCTCGGGCGCAGGGTAGGTGACCCTTCCCAAGCAGACGAGGTGGAAGGGTGGATTTGGATGCAGAAGTGTCCCTGTCCTAATTTCTTTGGAGAATCCTTTCTCTTTAGCCACATTCTGAATCCTCAAATGGCCTCCATTGAGTCAGGGCCAGTAATTCCACATCCAGAGGACACTGAGAACAGCCACACCTGTAGTCTTCCCCCACCCCTGGACAGACAGGAAAGGATAGAATGACACAGATGACAAATCATGTTTTGCCTGAGCACTCCCGTCAATGCCAGGACTCAGCAAACTGTCAGTGTCTGCAGATTATACCGTTTCTGGTTGGGCTCACCTGAAAAAGCAGCCTCATTCACTCCCTGGCCGTGGTATAGTTTGTGATGTTTTTGTGTGTGTCTCCCTCTCACCCCCTGTCCCCTCCAGTGGCATGCACTGTCCAGAGAAGAGCAAGCGAAATATTACGAGCTGGCCCGGAAGGAGCGACAGCTTCACATGCAGCTGTACCCCGGCTGGTCCGCGCGGGATAACTATGTAGGTGGATCATTTTCCTTCCGACTAGAGTCTGTAGGGATGTACCATCTGTCCATATTGACAGAGACCCGTAACTGCCAACTTGAGTCAGGCCTCAGGACCATTCAGTCTGCCCACTTCTGGGACCATTAGCATCTTGTTTGGTCTCCATACTGGGGGGTCTTGTCTTGGCTTCCAGTCTGGCTCAATCAGCATGTAGTAATTCTTCAGGGAGGAGGGAGTAAACTGAGGCTCCAGGGTTCCAGCTTGGGACCATGAATGAGATTGATTTGGGCTGTCCACACCTGTTTTCCCCTTTCTTAGAAGAGGTGGGGCTCTAGGATACACCCAAAGGAGCTTAAGTAGTTTAAATTTTGGGTTAGGTGTCCCGTGCTCCTCAGCAGCGATCAGTGGTGTGGTCTTTTGGGGAAGACCAGCAGGTAGGGGTGGAGGGGGAGAGTTTAATTCCTCATAGGTATTCCAGCAGGGCCTTTACCCTTAAGAAGGAAAAACAAAACAATAGCCTTATGCCATGGCACAGTAGCAGTGGGAAGTCTGCTTCATCCTGAGAGGGGCATGATGGGGTATCCCTGAAAGTAGTTGGAAGTCATCTTTTGGCAGGATGGATTCAGTGAGTCTGGGCCCAGCGGGGGTAGGGTAGGTAAAGGTGTGTGTCGTGCGATGTGTATGTTCTGGGGCTCAGTGCTGGCTGCAGGATGTGCCTAATTTCCTCTCTTGGTTTTTAGAAAACACTGTAGGATTATTGTTTTTACCAAATGCAGTGGTTATGACACTCAGGATTTCTCTCCTGCCATCAACTCCCTTGTCTTTTGGAGACTTCTGTCCCTTCTCACCGTTATCTCTGATCCTGCATTTTGCCCAGTAGCTCAAGTTCTGGACTCTCTTTCCTCTCTAGATGAAGGAAATACTTCTTCATTTGCCTGATACTTTATTACATGGCGTTTGGTTTCATGAAATGATTTTACCGTCCACTCAGGGGGAAAACAAAACCCGCCAATGCCAGCATAGGCTTCTCCTCCCTTCTTGTTGGTGTTACGGAGCCATCAGGGCTCCCTGACATGACGCTCCCATTGGCATCATCGGTGGTGAAGAAGCTCTTTCTGTACGGGGTTAAGATCATTAAATTATTACTGATTGTGAAGTACTGTGCACAAGGTAATATGGGATTCAGATTAAGTTAGATGTTTTGCTCTCTCACCTTGGCGTCCACAGGAGATCACAAATATCCACATGAATATGAGGTCCGTAGTTTCTTCTTGCTCTGACTAGCTATTTCAAGCTTTCTGCCTCTTTATTCTCATACTTTTAAGCATGTGCTTGCTGTGAAGATGGGGACGAAGGGAGAACAGAGACTGTTGGGCTTAACTCCCACGCCCCTGCCCATGTCTCCCTAGTCCCCACCGCCCTTAGTTGGCAGCACTGGACTGTCCTCCCACTGGGAGTTGAAACAGGAAGCAGTGCTAGTACCTCTTGAGTGGCACTTTTTGCTCTGCTGAGAGCCCTTGTCACTGACAGATGGGCAGCACAAGGTCTTACCTGCTTGGGACCTTTCCATTTGTCCTCAGCGTGAGTGCGGTGGGGAAGCCTTTCTTCTGGAGCTGAAAGGGAGAGGATGAGAAAGTTAATGCTCTCCCACAGGCTTGCTGCTCACCCCCACCTGACCCCGAGGTGGAGCTTTCCAGCAGCAGGCAGGCTCCACAGCCTCCTCACAGGCAGCCACATCATTTCAGGACAGCTGCTCTCCTCATTTCAGGTCAGAGGTTCTTAGAGTTCATCTCCAGCTTCTACCTGCTACAGACCCAATTCTCTGAGTAATCCAGAATGGTGCCACAGAGAGGATTCAGTTTCTTGGTAGACGTCCTATCCCCAGTAAGCATTTGGGGTCATGCGTAGTAGGGCGGGCTATGCATGTACAGCTGTGTAGGGAGTGCACTGCTCAACTCTAGGTTGTGCCATTTACACAGTGTGTCTGTGCAAATGGTGTTCCTTTTCCCTGGAGTTGTGCAGGGTGAAATCTCCAGAAAGATGCAAAGCAGACTTTGTGATAGCTACATGACTTACCTAGGAGTCATTTAGACACAGTATCGCCCAAGGCTTTTTGTGAAGTGCTTTCTAGGTTTTGGAAGGTCCATGAGGCACTTGAAATGACTTTGGCTCAGTTTTACATTCAGAAGATGGTTTGGTATAATGGGAACCCCTGAGAACACTCGAGAGAAAGTTTAGAGGTAGGTCTGGATTTAGGGCTACAGGAACTTTATCTCTGCTAAGGGGTACGTTATGGTTGCTCATTACACGTGAGTGTGAGCATACACACTCTCACTCCTTCCTTTTGTGACCAAGGAAAAGTCTGGAGGCAAAAATCATAGCATTGAAGCTTTTATGGGTTTAACTCTGGTGGAAATTTGTTACTGTTTCTTTTTAACTAACTTGACATAGGAGTTTCTATAAATTACTTTGGTGATTGTAAAGTCCAAAAGGTTCTTCTGGAAAATGTTTTCTGAGCTACCCTCATGTCTCTTTGACATTCCTGCTCTTCCAGCCAGTGGTGACAGCAGCCTTTATGTTGCTACCTCAGGAAAGTAGAGTTGAGTAAAACAGTCACATTTGGGTTGTCAGACTTGGACATTCCACAGAGCACAGGAGAAAATATTTGGGGTACCGTAGTAATATCTAGCCCCTGGCGTTGTATTAGAGCTTTATTTCCTTTCTAAGTCTTCCTTGTTAAGTAGAGATAAATCCTGTGCTATTTGCTCACCTGAGCTGGTTTTTCCTCACCCCTATATTAGGCCCTTTCTTTCTCTTGTCACTTTTAAAGGGGTAATGGGGTGGCCATCTCCATTGAGACGTGTCTTCCTCTTCAGTAAGTCGTGTTTATAAACTTCATTCATATCCTCTTCCTATTAAAACACAGTCCCTGTCCTTCCTCAGTCGTGAGTGTCTTGGTTATAGATCCTAAAATGACAGCTTCGCATGGGTAGAGGAATTTTCAAGTGCCTTCAGAATATATTGCAAGGAATTAGAAGTGGACAGAGGATGACTGAGAAGCCCTTGGGTACGAGGATGCCGACACCCCTCGAAGGTGAAATGTTTCTGTGCTGAATTTTTACTTCAGGCTCCTAAATCAACTGAAACTGGACCCTCCTATCTGTTCAGAGACAGCCTGGTGGCACTTTGCTCCTTACATGGGGAGGTTCAAGAGGGAAGGGAGGGCACACAGGCTCATGAGACTTGGACCTTGGAAGAAGGCACATGAACTCCTTAAAAAAAAAAAAATGTATACCAGGGAACATAGCATGTTTAAACAGAAGTGCTGGACCCTAAAGGCTGAAATGAATTTCCCAAGTGGCACTGGCATCTTGATCTGTGAAAAAAGGGGCCTTCTCTAAACAGGTGGTTCTCGGCCCTTAGATGGAACCGGAGCTCTGGTCTCTTCACTTGGAGGGTCCCCTTGTACAGCCTAACACACTCTCAAGTTTTCTACCTGTCATTGCCCTTTTCTCTTTATTGACATCAATGTACCGTGAGAACCTTTAAGCAAAGGTAATATTTAGATATCTGAAACACACAGAAGTGTAAGATCATTCCGTCTTTATTTATCCCAAGCAGCTAACTCACGTGGATAGGGCTGACACTGATGAGGTGACAAGGAACCGGTTTCAGACTTGGAGTGAGGCAGTTGCCTGTACAGAATTCCTCCCTAGTCCCATTCCACAGCCACGATCATGAGTAGACTGTCAGGATGGCAAGGAGGATCA
>NW_007726765.1:77905-79294 GCF_000696425.1 Galeopterus variegatus
ATAGTTACCAACCATATTGGTATGTGCTCAATAAATGTTGGCTATTTTTCTTAGAAGTATTATCATCCTCTTCCCTTTTATGGAATCAAATGCTCTGGGTTAAGTGTGAGGGTGCACATAGGTGCACAAGAAAAGAAGTCTTTCCTTTACCACCCACTGCTTCCTTCTCTTCTCCTAAGAAGTGTGCGTCCCTCCAGGTGGGGTACAGTTAAGAGTATTTGGATTAAAGGGGGTTGGAGGTTGGACAGACTCCAGGGGTAGCTGTGGTTGGAGTTGTCAGTATGATCCCTTCCTCCTGCCTTCTCCTTCCAGGTGAGCCCAGCACCCTCCTCCCGTCTGTTTCTTGCAGTAATTCCCTGTGTTTCATCTGTTCTTCTAGGGGAAGAAGAAAAAGAGGAAAAGGGACAAGCAGCCAGGAGAGACCAACGGTAAGTTACAACGACCAGGCCCGGGAAGGAGCGGTAGTCTGAGGACCACTCTCTTATGTTAGGCTTCCATCTGGGGGAGGCAGGAGAAATTCAAGGCCAGGACATTGTGGGGGAACCCATCTTAGACAGCCTTTTTGTTTATGCATTTTAATTAATTGCTTCATGACTGCCCTTTTAAAGCTAGTAACATTCATTGTTGCATGAAAAGCACATTGTAATTCTAGTGGAATGTGTTTTTAAATAACTGCAAAGCCTGTAACTGGAGAGTGAGCAGTAGGCATGCCTATGCCGGGATTTATACAGTCTGCTTATTTTGTATGTGTCTGAGAAGGGATGAGGAGGGGGCTTAGGGGAGTAGAGGGGGCGTGTGTGTGAGTGTTTGGTATTAACTGGGCTGTTCCTGAATGTTCTGATGCATGCCTTTACAGTGGTAAATTGCACCCATTTTAAATTAAGGAGGTTTGTCATTCTCTAGAAGAAATTAGAAATACTGCATAGGCAATCTCAGAGGTCCCTTGGAGAAGGCCAGGCTTTTACCAACAAACAAAAATTTTGAAGGCTTTGTATAATTTGTTCTTTTTTTTCAGAACACAGCGAATGTTTCCTAAATCCTTGCCTTTCACTTCCTCCGATTACAGGTGCTAATGTCATTTTGAGTCATTAAAATAGTTGATAAACTGTTTTTTAATTTTTCTTGCCATTATAGTTTTATTAACGTTGAACACGTATGACGTTTGAACATTCTTTAAAGTGACCATCTACACGGTTTCGTATGTTTCAGTAGATTTTTTTTTTCAGTTGCTTTTGTTGGTTTTTGAATTTAATTTAACTTTTATTTTGTTTATTTATTTATTTTTCCCATAACAGTTGTTTAAGCGGTGATGACAATAATTTAGAGTTGAACTAACTGTGCAAATTGAATATGCAGTATTTCTTTAAAAGAGACTGGTTAAAAAAAAAA